>NC_070648.1:2016504-2210352 GCF_947347685.1 Pleuronectes platessa | reverse complement strand
ATCATGGAAGACGTGGAAGGTAAATGTCAACGTTGTAGTTTGACGCTTCTTAATCGAAAATAAAATCTGCAAAAACCCACAAAGATTCTCTCTCACAGCCGCACAACGCAGGTTTCCGCGATTATCTGACTCACAAATTTCTCAGTAACAACGAGGCTCAGTGGCGTCCGGCAAACTGAAAGATTTAGTAATTAATACTTTAAATTAAGAAACTTAAGTAGATTAATCTAGAATTTAATGTAAATATGATTCTTAACTGAACTGTTTGTTTCCCACGTGAAGAAATCCACCAGCGAATTGTTTTAAATCTACGAATAAGGCAGATGTGTTTTTAAATACTGTCAACAGACCGAAACCAAATGATGTGTTTTTGTCTCAGAACTTACACCAACAACCTTTAGGCGATGGGGGGGAGGGGGATATAGGCCACGAGTGGGTAACCGCAACTCAAACACGTCCTCCATCGCCCCCTGAGGCCGGAGGTTCAGAAACGTTAAGCACCTGTCACTTTACAAAACTTTACACAGAACAGGGAAACATTGTGCATTTGTTTGGGACTATTTTCAGTTGTGGATGGATACAAGTGAAATGTTGTGATGAGTATTTAACGCTGCAGGACGGAGAGCTCGTCCTCGTCCTCAGACAAACTGAAAAGTTCTGATTCCAGAAAAAGATTGTGCAGTGTGAAGTCCAGTGGAGTCCCAGGAAGTGAAGGTGAACAGACGGTTGATACAGCGCAGCAATGGAGTAAATCAGCCAATCAGGCGTGGTGCTGTGCGATGAGGTTGCGTAGCTGCTTGATGACGGTGTCGATGAGTTTCTGTCGGTCTCTGTCCGTCTTCCTGAACTGAGCGAAGACGTTGTTCTTCCTGCTCGTCTCCTTCATCCTGCAGACGGAGGAGAAGAAGAAGAAGAGAGGATGAGAAGAGGAAAGAAAACAACTGAATGTTTGAGTTTCACACTGTGATTCATCTTCTCAGGGTTTTAATGCAGTTAGTTTCAGAAATGTGAACAATCAGGAAAACAAGCATAGTCAGTCTCAACAAACATTTCTGCTGAAGACACCTGTTAAACCAGTGTGTGTGTCTCAACAAGTGTGCGATTGTGTGTTTTGTCGCAGAACACTGGTCTGTTGTGGAACCTCCAGGGAGTTCAGGGGGCCCAGCAGACCAGACAAGCCCCAGCAGGGTGCTGCTTCCTCCCAGGCACAGAGGGACCACCAGGCCTGGGCCCTCCTGGAGCTCCAGAGAGAAACTACTGAACAACAGAGAGGATCATAGGAGTGTGTGTCTGTCTATGTGTGTGTGTAGGGTGTGTGTGTTTATCTCTACAGCAGCTCAGCCCCTACACTGATAAACTGTGAGTTGTTGTTGTAGTGATAACGGCCACAGTTGATAAACATTCAGGACGTGCGTGTGATTTTCCACACAACAAACGAACCAAATGAAGATTAAATCTCTTTCTGACACACAAACACACTTTAGTCGTGATCTAAACTGTATTTACACACATGCTCATCACTCTACACACACACACACACACGTCAGAGAAAATACTCACGGTTTTAAAGACCTAATAAAAAACAACATGAAGGACAAAACAGGAGAGATGGAGGTGAAGAAAGAAGTTGTGTGTTGAGACAATAAGTTTTTGTGATCGATTAATCTGCTGATTCATTTGGGAAAATTGTAAAACTTGTTTAAATGTCTTTTAATGTCTGTTTACAACTTATTTTGTTTAATCAAAGCCCAAATAAACACATCATAAAAGATAATAAACAGAAAAGAGCTTCAGGAGTTTGTGTGTTTGATTATTAAGCCGCTGAAATTCAGATTAACCCCTAAATGACTGGATTCCAGCTGAGAAGTGATGAAGACGATGTGTGTGATGAAGGACTCACTTCTCCAGCAGGACCAGTGCAGTGTGTGGGTTCACTCTCAGGTATTTGCAGGTGGATTTGCCGTAGTCAGCGAGATACGTGGACCAGTCCCACTCGGTGAACAGCTCCAGTAACTGGAGACAAACAGGAAGAGACGTGTTAATGGAAAACATTCTGTTTCCTGTTTGTTCTCAGAAACACATCCTGGTTGTTTGGGGTTGAAATGATTCAGTTCAGTGGTGAGAACATAAACACATGTAGAAACCATGATGAGCGTAAACACACCTGGTTGTTCTGAACTGTATTAAACTATGACACAGTCGACTCGTGTGTCTAATTAATAACTATGTTTAAACTTCTTGGAAAACAAAACTTTGCTTTCGTCTACTTATCTGGTCTTTGTGAGTCGCTCTCTGATGTTGTGTGTTTAAAGGTTAATATCTGATGTGACACTTGAAACGCGATTAATTTACTGTTTACACAACAAACTGCTTTTGACCTCACAATAATGTTTTTAAGCTGCAAATTCAATTTACAACTAAAATAAACAAATTAGTTTAATGGTGCAAATGTCTGATTCGCTTCAGGGATTGAATTTCTAGGATCTTTTGTTTTACAGCTGAAAATATTTTTACATTCAAATACAAAAACAAACAGAGGAGAAAAAGAAAGAAGAAAAGGAAGAGGAGGAAGAGGAGGAGGGACGGAAGAAAGGTTAAGTCTTCCTCAAAACGGCTCCCATTAGAAACTGTTGCATAACCTGCTGCTGCCCTGCTGAACTCCACCTAACACACACACACACACACACACACACACACACACACACACACACACACACACACACACACACACACACACACACACACACACACATCGGCCTGCAGACATACACACTTTCTGTCTCTCTATCTCTGTCTGTAAAACACACACACACACGAGCAAGGAGCCCCAGTGAACTCTGGGTAACACCAAACACACACACACACACAGATCCAGAGAGAGAAACCATATGTGAGCGAGGGATGAGAGAGGGAGGGATGGAGACCAAAACCACATGTGGGAGAGAGAGGGCAGAGATAGAGAGAGGGTAAAGTAAGGGCAGATGAAGATGGACAGATAAGAACGAGGGCAGAGGAGGGAGGAGGGATCGGAGATAAGGAACAGGAAGTGATGAAGACGAGGGACGGAGGTGAAGGTGGTTTGAAGAAGAAGAAAGAAACGAGGGAAACTGACAAAATGTAGAATAAAGGAACCAAGAAATATTTGTTTTAATTTCTTCAATTCTAAATTAAGCTCCATACCTAAATTAGAACGTAAAACTAACCCGATCAAAATGAAACTATGGAACAAACACCTGTGAGTTATTCTATCTCTCTGTGTTTCCTTCACTGTGATTGGTCCAAACTGATCACGTGAGGAGCTCAGATCTTTTACCTGAAGTCACCTCGTCAGAGTCTCTCAGGAAAACAGGAAGTGTCCTGAATACTTTCTCTGTCCTCGACCCGTGTTCCCTCTAAATCAGGCTGCGGAGGAAGACTTAAGAGACGACCGGTCCCTGATCTTCTCCTCCATCCATCCATCCCTCCCTCCCTCCCTCCCTCCCTCCTTCCTTCCCACTCCCACCGTCTCTCTATCGCTGTTTTCTTCTCCCTCCCCAACTCCCTCTGGTCCGTTCACTTCTGCATTCACCGCTCGTTCGTTGTCCCTCCTTTGTCCCCGAGTTCACCCTCGCACGGCCGAGGTTTGACCTGCTAATCCCCCCGTATAAAGAAGTACAAACACACACATACACACATACACACACAGGCTGTACAGGCACACAAACAGGTACACACACACACATATAGTCTCATAAAAGCCCAAATGTCATCGGTCTTTGATGTTATGAGTCAGTTAATTAGGTAAATGAGATACACACGGTTGAGTTGATGAAGTAAACAAGTGAAAGTGAGGCCAGAGAAAACTCACACTCACACACACACACACAGACACACACACACACACGAGCTGGCAGCTGCTGTCCCTGAGATTTGCATGTTGTGTTGGAACGGATCGCTTGTCATATCTCTCTCTCTCTCTCTCGTTCTTTTTGTATCACAGATAACAGAAAACAAATGTTGTGTGTGTGTGTGTGTGTGTGTGTTTGTGTGTGTGTTTGCTATCTAGGACCGGATCACTCGTCCTTTCTCTGGAATTCAGCTCAGTGAATCTCTTTCCTTTCCCCTCCGTCCTTATTTGTGTATATCGGAGATAAGGGAAAAACAAATAGACTGAAGAAGAGATAGAAAAGGAGGGAGAGGAGGATGAGGAGCGGACTGAAGATGCTATGTGATAAAGGAGAGAGGGGGGGGGGGGCTGGAGATAGATGGAGAGAGGGAAGTAAACGAGAAAGTGTGCGGAGAACAAAGATGAAGAGAAGATGTGAACAAAAGAAAAGTTGAGAATTAATGAGATAAAATAAGGAAGGAAAAAGTAATGTAAATGAAAGAGGAGAGAGGAAAGCAGGATGAAGGGAGATGAAACAGGAGGAAGAAGAGAAAGATGAGTTAGTGACTGAAAAGAGGAGAGGATAATAAAATTAAAAATAAGAAGAATGGAGTTGAAGAAAGAAAGGATACAGAGAGGAGAGGAAAAGAGAGGAGAAGAGGAGAAATTGATAGAAGAGGAGAGGTGAGGAATGATTGGAAAGAAGAAAGAATGGAAAAAAGGAGGAAGAAAGAAGAAGAGGAGAGGTGAAGAAGGGTGGGATGAAAATTAGACTGAGGAACAAGAAGAGGAGGAGGAGAAAAGAGGAGCGAAGGATGAGAGGAGAGGTGAAAGAAGAGAAGAAGAACAGTCAAATTAACAGGGGGGGGAGATATGGGTGAACTTGAGGTCAGTAGGTAAATTTGGATGGAGGGAGGAGCGGAGGAGTGGAGGAGTGGAGGGTACAAACATTAGGAGAAGAGAAGAAGAGGAGGAGGAGGAGAGGCAGATAAGACTGATGGGAAGAGAAGAAGAAGAAGATGAAACAAAAAAAAGCTTTCCCAAGAAAAAACGAGGCACACGCGAGCCAGCACGTCCGCCTGGCACGCACACACACACAGACACACACAGACACACACAGACACGCACAGACACGCACACACAGACACACACACACACACCTGACCCTCGTTTCACCCTAAACACACACGGAAAGAAAGTGCAGGTCTCTCTCTTCACCTCTCGCTGAACTTCTCTCTCCGTCTCGCTCCCCCTCTCTCACCTCGCCATGACCTCCCCCGTGCTATCGCTCCCGTCTCTACACACACGCACACACACACACACACACACACACACACACACACACAAACTCACACACACACACACTATTGCTTCCTCTAATTCTTCGACGAGCAGAAAAACAAAGTGACGTGTTTTTCTCACATTTCTTGTTTGTTTTCTCTCGTTTCTTCTCCGCTAATGGGCCTCTCTCTCTCTCTCGCCCTCCCTCCATCCCTCCTTCCTCCTCCACTCTCTCTCCTTCTCTCCTCCTCCTCTCTTTCTCTCCCTACTCCTTATTATCATTCAAACCATCACTCCTTTCCCACTCCCCCCTTTTTGACATTTCATCTAATCTCCTACCTCTTACTGTTTCGACTTCACTTCACTTCTCTCTCTCTTTCTATTCTTTCTATCGTTCCACCTGTAGCTGCCCCCTTGCTCGCCTCATCTTATCATCCATCTCTCCATCCCTCCACTCTTTCCTTTCCTTATGCCTCCTCTTTCCTTTTCTGTTTTATATCTGCTAATCTTTCGCTCTGTATCGATACTTGCAGCCGCTCTTATCGTCTTCTCCCTCTCTTTCCTCTCTCCCTCTCTTTCCTCTCTCCCTCTCTTCCTCTCTTTTCCTCTCTCTCCCTCTCTCTTCCTCCCCCTCGGTGTTTAGCAGACTTGTTAATGGTTACTCCGGCTGTGGATTTATTTGTTTAGAAACGTCGGGGAATCGCTGTGTTCCCGTTCGTAACGGCCAAAGGACAGGGTCACCCAGAATTCATCATGTTTACACACACACACACACACACACACACACACACACAGACACACACACACACACACAGAGACACACACACACACTATTGCTTCCACTAAGACATTTCGGACCAAACACTCTGAACCTAAGTTTATCGTTTATCGACTAAACAGACGGGAAAGAAAAGACGATTAAAAAAATCTTCCTGATTAAAATAAGTCATCCTGCTTCTCCTCCGGGCGTAACTTCACTCTCTCCTTCCCTCCATCATCCTCCCATCATCCACTCCTCTCCCAGCTGTCCATCTCTTCTCTAAATCTGACAGGGACCAGGTCAAAGGTCGCTAAAAGCAACGAGAGCGGATTAGACTTTTATCAAGAAACGCAGCCACGATGGCACCCGTCTGTCTCTCCAGGACATTCTTTCAATCATCCATCCATCATTCATCTTCTTCTTCACTGTCAACACATCACCACACAGGTATTTACATTGTTCAACCAATGGGAAGAAAGACAGGAAAGTGCTTCTCACTGCCGCCATGAGAAAAGTGTTTCCTCTGACGCCTGTCCGTCATCAGGCGTCTCTCATCTGAGTTCAAAGGTCACGACCCCCCCCACACAAACACACACACAGCGCACTGACACCTGTCAATCATCTCTCTCTCTCGCTGTCGGTCTGGAGTGTGTTTACGAAGAAAGAGAAAGAAGTGAAGGAAAGTCCACATCTTTGTTTCTCAGTGATTAAATCTCTCAGGGGTTAAAAGGTCGTTTACAGAGGAACAGAGTTTTCTAATGGCCACGAAGAAAGACGAGACTTAGAGGAAATAACAGAGGGAAGTGAAATGCTCGATAAATATTGTAGATGAATTTCACAGCAAAGAAACAAACATGGACTGAAGACTTGAATTCAGATTTCTGGGCCATAAACAAAGAGCATTTTTATAAATATATTCATGAAGTTTAAAGAGTTTATTAAATACTTTAAATTCATTATCAGGCTTTAAATGTGTTTCCCACAACCAGACATAAACCTTGAGATGTTGAATTAAGTTAAACAGAGAAGAAGTAAGTTCTCTCGTCTAAGCAGCTTTGAAACCAGTGAGTCCCTGATGACCACACACATCCCATCATATCTCGTCTGTCACAAGCCCACTGACAACCTGCGGCAGAAAAGGATTTTACACTTAACCCCAAATCCGCTCCTGACCCCTGAAAGCCGGAGGTCAGAGGTCACATTCAGAGGTTATCAGTCAACCGCTGCCCGGCTACTGTCACACTCCACTCTCACTTCCTCACTCGCTTTCTTCTCAGTGCTCCTCAGCATTTGTTTCTTTAAGTCATGTGCAAACTCTGAACTGTATCACTTCATCTGGAACGAAGGCAGCTTGGATGTTTATCGCTTTGCAACTGGGAACTAATTTCTCCTCCTCACCAGAGAGCCAGAAGTCAAATGAAAACCAAGAGCTGGTATCTGCCTGCAGCCGCTGCCAGGAACCACAACACGGCTCAACGTGCACCGGGCTTCACTAATCAGCAGCCGGGTGGAATCTAACTCTGAGTATTTTATCGCTCCCCGTAGAGAAGTTATCTGTTTGTGTCGGGGTCAGAGGTCGGTCACGCTGCAGCACCACTGGAGTTTGCTCAAAGGCACGTTAGCAGGCTGGACGGCCGCCATGCATCAGCTTTATCTCTGCTAATCAAAAACATAAAATTAGACTTAGTCACAAATCAAAAGCTGCTGAGGTTCAGAGCTCACGTTGGTTTGTGAAGCTGCTGCTTGGAGGTCTAGAGTTTGGTGTTTTTGTCCGTCCGCCATCTTGGTTTTTCTGAGTAAACATTCACGTAAACACCCGAACACTTCATTTGTACTTTACTGTCACGATACAAAAGAATTTGAAATCTACATCCACCACAAGTTAACAAGTTTTAATTAAATAATAAACTCTGTGTTTATATTTTGGTTCAGGTTAAGTTTTCTTCCGTCTGTGCACAAAGACGTGCACACAGAGGATCGTACACGTTTAGTTGAAATAGAAAAACGAGCAGCAGCATCACACACTCTTCATGTTCCTCTGAACTCTCAGCTTCCTTCCCTGACTAACTTCTCCTTCTCCTGCTTTGTCTCCAAACTTCTCCCTCTCGATTCTCTCCCTCCTCATCCTTCTCTCACTTACTCCATCTCTAATTCACCATCCTCCTTCTCCCTCTCTCTCTCCGGGCTGAAATGGAATAAGTGCGGGGGGAAAAAAAAAAAAGACGAGAAAGAAACAAAAACAGGAGAAGAGTGCTGGTGGTTCAACCAGGGGTCTCCGCTGTCAATTAGACACTGCACAGACGAAGAGAGGGCGAGCGAGAGACACAGAGGGACAGAGACGGAGTGAAAGAGAGAGAGAGAGAGAGAGAGAGAGAGAGAGAGAGAGAGAGGGAGAATGAGGGGATGTGAATGAGAGAGAAAAGTCAAAAAGAATGATCGGGGAAATATTACAGGACTGCAGGAGAAAGGCGAAGGAGCGAGCGACAGAGGTCAGGCGGAGGGTAACTGGATGTTACGGAGGAGGAGGGAAGGAGGGAAGGAGTGAGTGAGGAGCGGGGGGGGGGCGATAAACGAGTGTGGGCCGGAGTCGGAGGGGCCTGCTGCCGGGAGCCGCTCGCTGCACTGATGAAGCAAATAAAGACGGAATAGTCCAAAACAAACAGCGCTGGAGGAACGAGGGGTTTTCTCAGCTCCATTTGGATTCAAGCTCTTTTTAAAAAGGGCGACTCGGCATCGAACACTTTTCTAACGTCACTTTTTTCAGTGGTTGATTCTGGGCCGGGTTCATTTTGGGTTCGTCCACTTGTCACATCGCACAAGATTCAAACACCGGTCGAGTTGGAAGGGAATAGTTTTTATAATTATTCTACATTAAACGGTTTTACTTGGACTTAAATCATCATTATTAACAGTTTTTAAAACGTTGATTTAATGTGTAAATATGCTTGATGTTGAAATGTTTTAAGAAAAATAAATTTAGCTCATAACTTGGATATTGTGGACGTGGGCTCTAAAGTCTGGAAGTCAAGGACTGCAGGATAAATCCAAGAGGATTATTAGGAAGGGAATAAAACTTACGATACTACTCATGCTATCGTGAAATAGTTTCACAACTCCCCAACGTATGCCTCATGTAGAAAAAGGTTCACGACAGAGTTCAAGTTTCGAACAGTTCAGATAAATCCACGGCCTCAGCTGCAGGTGTTTGATTTTGCAGATTCAGAAAAACAAGTCGTTTCACCAAAGAACCCAAAACAGGAAAGAGTCGAGAGCTGAGAGAGAAGTTTCAAGGGTCAAAGCTTTTTAGGTTCAACTATGTTAGAGGCTTTCTCTCTCACACACACAAACACAGACACACACACACACACACAGACACACACACACACACACACACACACACAGGAAGGGGTGTTGATGCAGGTCGTATCGGGGGGGCAGACGGAGAGGTCAAGACTGATAACGCAGAACAATGACCTGACCCGGTCACCACATGGTCACTGTGAGTGAGTGTGTGTGTGTGTGTGTCTATTTGTGTGATATAGAGAGAGATAGCATTAAGTGTGAGTGAGTTTTAACCACCTTGACCTCCCCACCATCTCCCCCCCCCACCCCATCGATTCCTGACCGCCACTTGACCATTGGTCGGAAGCAGGGCAGCGCGGCTCCCCGCCCCGTCCAATCAGCTCGCTGAATGACCCTTTTGTCGTGACCACAGGCTGACCTGTTGTCACACCGATAAGGCCTGGCCACAGACAGGACAGGAAGTTGAGGCAGGGGCCGAGAAACACACACACACACACACACACCACACACACACACACACACTAAGTGAACTCTCCCACACAAGTAATAGCTTGAACTCCACAGATATGGACACAGACGTTTTTTATCTTCAGCGCAGCAGAATCACAAACCGCTTCATTACACTCCAGCCTGCTCTGCGTGTGTCTGTGTGTGTCTGTCTGTGTGTGTCAGCTGTAATATATAAGAGGATAACATGCATGTGAAGCAGACAGGAGAGACAGGTGTGTGTGTGTGAGATCAGATAAGGCTGTTTGAGGGTCGCACAGTGAGTTCTCACCCCTCCCTGGCACCAACACTTATCCCACTGACCTCGCTCTGCACCCCGTCTGACTCGTGTGTGTGTGTGTGTGTGTGTGTGTGTGTGTTTTGTGCGTTTGCTGTGACTCAGAATCGCAGGTTAAGAGCAAAGGAGAGGAAGACGAGGGTCAGGCAGGAGTTAAGGAGCGACATGAGGAAGAGGAGACAAATAGAGATTCATAGAAATGAAACTAAGATAAGAGGAAAACAATAAAACAAAAAGGTTTTATGACCTTATTCGAGTTTTACACTATCATCCATTATCCTTATGATTCATTGTCCATTTCCATATTACTTGTATAGTTTATCTTTAAACTGTTTCAGTTATTGTGACATTATACAGTTTTCATCATATTGTATATCTGCCTATATACTTATATCAGTCTCTATATATATTATTATATAAACTATATAAAACTAAGTTAAACGTGAGAAGGAAATATTTCAGAATGTATTTCAGACAAAGTACGTAAAATGAAAGACTTAAATTCAGATTTTAAATTCTAGACCCATAATTTAGATTAGATCTGAATTCCCGTCATCATAGTTACATGACACAATGACCCCCCCCCCCCCCCCCCCCCCCCCCCCCTCTTGGTTTCAACATGTGTGTCGATGTGTGTTTGATTCTGTTTGTGTGTCTGTCTCTCTCTCTCTCCCTGACTCTTCCAATAGATCGGCGGGCGAGCATTTAAATGTCCGTCTGCCGCTCGTCTCGCTCTTTCACCCCCGCTCCACTCCTCTGTTCATCCCCCCTTCTGTGACCGGTCAAACGGATGAAGGGAAGTGTCAGCCTCCCGAAGAGCGAGCGAGGTGGAGAGACAGAGGGGGAAGAGGACGGAGAGAAAGAGAGAGAGGGACCACCCCGGGCGTTCGTATCACTTTCACCTGACTGCACACTTTCACTCCTGATCCCTCGTTCTTTTTGCTCCGCTCCGTCAACACTTTCACGCATTCACGTCTTGTCCTCCGTCTCGGGGAGTTCACAATCTGGCCGGAGCCGTCTCTCCCTCGCTCCTTTCCGCCTCCTTCTCCTCCTGTCATCTTCCTTTTGGATTCATTCATCCGCTCTCCTCCTCCATCCTTTCACAGGAAACCCTCTCCCTCGTTTACGCCTTTCTGTTCACATCTCTCTCTCTCTCTCTCCTCTCTCTCTCTCTCTTCTCTCTCTCTCTCTCTCCTCTCTCTCTCTCTCTCTCTCTCTCTCTCTCTCTCTCTCTCTCTCTCTCTCTCTCTCTCTCTCCTCAAGTCCACGTGTTTGTCCTCCTTCTCCTCTTTCCCCCGTACGCCTGGTGAGGAGTTGAAAGGTCAAAGGTCGACCTGTTCGCTGATTTCGTCGAGCATGTGCGCTGGCCGCTGTTCAGCCCCAACACACACACACACAGACACACAAACTCATCCCTGTCTCAGCAGGCCCTTGCCTGAACCCGAACCGTCACACACACACACACACACACACAGACACACACACCAGCTGTCCCAGTGCGACCACGGTCCAGAGGAATGGGACAGTAGCAGATTCATTTTTTGACTTTCATTTCTTGGGGAATAATTCATGGATCTTAATTTCCAGGGGCTGATATCAAATGAGAGAAATTTGGTTCCTGTTGTTTTCTATCTTCCCTCGAACCAAAGACATGAGCAGAGGCTGAAATTTGAAAATCTCCCATGTGGAATTACAGCTGACAAAACTGATCTAACTCTGTGTTTGTGAAAGTATTAGAGCAAATGGATTTTAAAGCATTTTCGTTCAGTCTCTCTCTCTCTCTCTGTCTCTCTCTCTCTCTCATCCCTCCACAGACGGGTGTGCATTTCAGATCAACTTGGCTAAAGACAAACTCCTGGATCAAAATCTGGTGAATAAATCATTCCGACCAACCGCTGCTTCAACAAGAAAATCAGAACTCTGTCAGCCGGAGTCACGATTAACTCTCATGTTACTGAACTGATCTTATCAACAGAGACATGAGTTCAGCTGCTAAATAAAGAGACAAGCACATGAACACTGCTGATCTGGAGACAGGAGGATTTTGAGGGATGGTTTCCAGGAAGAGTGAATCGTTCATTTCAGTGGGAGTCGGGGGGGGCGTTAAGTAGCATGTGCACTCGAGGAGCGAACAATGACAAACAAACAGAATCAAGTGGAGGCTTCCTGCCGCGCTGACGGGCGACCTCGCTCTGTGCACCTCGATTTCCTACCAGAATAAATTAAGAGCCGCCGACAAGGACACAAGTCGAGATAAACTTTCAGATTATGAAACTAAACTTATCAAAATCAGCTCCTGCTTTTGAAGCGTTGCAGGATTCACAATTAAAAATTGTTTTTTCCAACAATTTAGTTCTGAACAATCAACTCTCTCCCTCAGCAGAGTTTGTGAAACAGCAAAGAAAACTGTAAATACACAGAAGTACAGAATAATCATTAAGAACCTTGAACTTTCCACCTCCCCCCCCATACACACACACTGTCTCATTGGTCTGGGTTACAGGGAGGTGAGGTGGAGGTTTCCTCTCCCACAGGGCCTCATCTCATCCCTCACACACACACATCTCCCACAGGCTGCTATCCTCTCATTGGATAAGCGCTACTAGCTGGTCTACGCTGGTCAATCTGACAACACACAGACACACACACGCACAGACACACAGTTGTCGTGCAGTGATATGTTGCTCTTGGAGAGCGAGAGGGAAGCCTCATGAGGTAATGGTTGGGACACACAAGCGTCAGGCAGAGGGCAGAAAGTCTGGTGTGTGTGTGTGTGTGTGTGTGTGTGTGTGGGTCGGTGTGTCACATCCAGTTAGTGTCTGAAGTGACCAACTGGGAAATGGGGAATCAGGAAAAATCACAAATGGAGAAAAAAGCTGAATTAACCGAGAGAATGAGGAAATAAATAAGAGGAAAATATGCATCTATAAACCAATCAGAGTCAAGTACAGGTAGACTCCGCCCACGTAGGGGATGACGACAGGCTGACAGATGTCAGACACATTCTTTAATCCCTAAATTACAACGTGAAACCAAAACTAACCAGATCAAATGAAACAATGGAAGCTCAGCAGGAGCTTCTCCAACATGGTGCTGAAGGGCCCCTGTGGCCCCCGGGTCTTAAGAGAACACGCTACTGATGGTCCTGGAGGGAATGTGTCACATGGGGCCCTGCAGCCCGTCACCACGTTTTGGATCATCTCTGTTTAATTGGTAATTAGGGGCAAAAATGTGGAGAAAGGAAAAGAATCAAAAGCAAAATAAAAAGAGGTCAAGGGGGAGGAGAAGGGAGGAGAAGGGAGGAGAAGGGAGGAGGAGGGGAGGAGGAGGGAGGAGGGGAGGAGGGGGAGAAGATGGCATCTCAAGAAGGAAAAGAGATACATGAATGGATGGAATTTGACTGACTGTGGTCGACCAGAGGAATGAAGCCGGGACCGATCAGTGACTGTGAACACACACATGACCGGCCCAAGGTGGAAGAATGCATGCCTGGCCCATGAGCCGCTGGAGAAGGAGGGGATGAGTGCAACTCTAGTGTTGCAAGCGTTTTTCTGGGGGGATGCCACACCGCAGCGCACCCATGCAGACACACACACACACACACACACACACACACACACACACACACAGACACACACACACCAACACGCACACACACGGAGAAAAGGGCCAGCCAAAGGTTTGAAGTAACCACAGACTTCTGAATGTTCTAAATATAGGAGGATTGATAGGATCTGTGGATAATGGGGGCAAAACACATGCATACACACACACAAACACCGTACACATATAGACCCACACACACACACACACACAGGAGAACGTTGCTGACAGCTCAGATAAGCTCGTTACAGTGAATCAGCCTCGTTCTCGACAGTTTTCAAACGGTTGGTGAGAAGATTCAAGCTCCTGTGCTGCGTTCAAGACACGTCCAGAGTAATAAGAGGTTAAATGAAGCCGGAGTCGAGTGTGTGATATTCAGCTGCTCACTGCAACGTTTAAACCAGAGAGACCTTCTCTCTTATTCCAGATTCATCAATCTGAGAATTTGCTACCTTTTCAGGTTTATATCTTTGTAAATTTAATATTTATTGAATATTTTCTGTTGGCAGTTCTGAGACATTGTTTTGCCTTCAGGGAATTTTCAATTGACTTAACTTAACTAAATTGTTCATAAAATATTATAGAATATCTGGAGTTGAATCAGCATTAAATCTGCACTCAGGCTGACTCCAGGAAAGTGTTTGTAAACCGGCTGCTGTTGTTTTTAAATTCATGATGTGAAAGCAAAAAGCATCTGATGATTAATTTCACCAAGTATTCAGACAGGAAGCAGCTTGGTTATAGATCACTATACTGAACATTAAGACTTAAATCATCTGAATATCATAAACGTATATATGAGAAAACTAATGGTGAGAAAAACTATTGTGACAACTTTTACATCAAAGTTCTCTGCAGCAGGAAACACTACCGACATTAAGACCGATTCTTACTCTGGATTCTATATTTAAATTAATCCTTTTGCAAAACATTTAAATGTATAATAATGTGTTTAGGTAAATATGTTTGTGGCCGCTGAATGGAGAGTTTAAATTAATAAATGTAACCCTAACCCTGACAATTTTTTGACAATTTTAATATTAAGTAAATGTAAAATTTGTTATATTTTTGTTATAACTTTCTCTTAATTTATCAATAAATATGACAGACACAAGAACAGCAGATAATAGATAAATTAATTAACTAATTGAAAAATTACGATTAACTATTTAAGAATACTGGGGATTTTTCAGTCAGGTTTTTATTAAATAAACAAAACAAATATTTGTATTTGTGGTGTTCAACAAATATTTGTGGATTTCATTTCATTTGATTTTGGAATTTATAACTCATGATTCTGGATTTTAAAACTTTCTTAATTATTCTTTGCTGTAGGAGCTCTCACACTTTTACTTTGGCTTGTATAATGATATTCATACTTATTGCAGTTTTACAATATTCCTGTATTTTTTTGGTGAATATATATTAATAATAATAGGAATGACAACGTTAAGAAAAAAGGGTTAATATATAAAACGAAGTATGATGCACAATCATGTTGTATATTACATGTTTTTTTTTATTTAAAGGACAAAAGAGACATATAACTCTTCAGGGTTTTAAAACTATTGATGGCATTTGTTCAGTAGTGAGTTTCAGGAAGTCCAGAAAAAATATTATTAAATTATAATATTGATCGAATGAAATGTGATTTTGCCATCGTGTGTGTTGTTCGACAATGAGCCTGAAAACAACTTAAATATATTAGTTCTTTTAATAATTTTTAATATAACTATTATTTTTACCTTCTCTGCGACAAATCACGTTCAGTCTCCTGTGTGTCGAAGTGTGTGTGTTGGAGAGTGTGTATGTGTGTGTCTGTGTGTGTGTGTGTGTGTGTCCTTGGGGAACTCCCGTCCCGGCCCTGTCCCAGGACCCCGGAACCTTCCAGAACACCGGGACCCGACCACACAACAAACGGCCCCGTCAGCGTGATTTATCGGCCATTCACCACCAGGTCACACACACACACACACACACAAATATATATATACACACAAAGACGCACACATGCTCCAAAGCATCAATGCACGCGTATGGGTGACATATGAAAGCGCACATGTCAACGCACAAACATGAAAAATTAACCCAAATTGTGTGGATCCGTCAGACACACACACACACACACACACACACACACACACACACACACACACAAAGATGCTGGTGCAGATGTGTACACACAGAGCGGAGGAATGCACTTCTTTTGATTTGATAAGAAAGGTTCAGAAAAACAATGGATGAGAGACAGAAAGAGACAGAAATAAAAGAGGAGAGGAGCTGAATAACTCCTAAAGATTCTGATCAGCAAAAGAAAAGGGGAGGAGGAGGAGGAGGAGGAGGAGAGGATGGAGGGAAGGAGAGGATGGAGACGGAGGAAGAGGAGGATGAAGCCAGCACTGGGAGCAACGGAGGGAAAGTGGAAAGAGCAAAGGAGGAGCAACGGAGGGAAAGTGGAAAGAGCAAAGGAGGAAGAGGGAAGGAGTGAGGGGGGGATAGAAGTAAACATCGATGCCGGATGAATGCAATTTTTTTTCTTTTCTCCTTCTCCCCATCTTCCCCCCTTCCTTCTCCTCCTCCGAGCGAGAGAACAAGAGGCACTGCATCATCCCGACAGGCGGAGAAAGAGAAGAGAGGGAGAGAGAAAGAGGGATTGTGACGGAGGGATAAAGGGCTATCCGTCTCTGTCTGTCACCTCATTCATCGTCCCCTGCTCCGTCCTGCCGGCCCATCCGTCATCCGCTGTCACACACACACACACATACACACACGCACACACACACAAACTTTCCAAAAACTTTCACACACTCTGCACCGACGACGACACACACACACACACACACACATCAAAGACGAGCGGCCAGGCACACAAACTTCAGCTCGTTCTCCGCCCTGTTTCACACATTCACTGCGATGACACACAAATGGACGCGCACACAACTACGTCCAGCTACACAAACCCAAACACACTTTCACAGTTTTGATGACAAACACGCAGACACACACAAGCCAGGAAAGCCACACAAAGTTTCTCTGAGGCTCTTCGCCCCATTTCACACATTCACAAAGGTCACAAACACAGATACACTCAACTGGGATGACAGACACACAAACACACACAGTAAAAGACCACACTCGCAAAAGAAGATGGCAAACGCAAGTTCCCCTCGCGAGCACTTTCACTCCCTCGCTGCCAAGCGCCCTTTTTTTCCCGCAAAGTTAAAATACGACAACAACACTGTCGTCGCCCTCTCGCACGCGCAGACACACACATGCACACTCGCTCCGCCCAACATCCTGGATTCTCAGTGCTGTCGCCCAGTTCTGTCCCTCCTCCGTCTGGTTCTGGTTTTTCCCAGGACCCGGAAAAACAAGACCGCCCGGCCACTTCCTGCCCTCGTGTGTTTCTCAACCTCAGGTCTGAGGACCCGGGTCGGCCCCGGGGACGACTGGGGACGAGTCATAGAGCTGGAGCAGGTTCTCACCAGAGAGGACAGATCAACAACAGCAGTGGAGATATGTCCTGTACCTGGCGTGTGGCTCTCATGGTGACATATTCATTTAAACCCCTGGAACACGTGTGGTTTAATTCAAGGATAAATTCTCCCTTGAACTAAACGTCAGACAGAAAACTGGTTTCAGACCAGCACTGATGTCTGGACCTTTTCTGAAATGTTCAGGAGACGTGAGCAAACGTCAGAGTTACTTGCTCTGAGCATTTTCTTTCAAATATCCAGTAAATGGCAGAGTGAGAGAGAAAACAGCAGAACTGACTCCGAGCGAGTGGACGTGTCGATGAGGTTTCTAGAAGAACCCAAACATCTCTGGACGAAGAGGAGGAGCCGTACACGTAGAAGACGAAGACGTCAACTTGGAACGATGAGGAGATTTGAGAGCTTTTGGTGACGAGGGCCGAAACGGAGATTATCAAACAAGTTGCAAGAGACTCCACCATCTACACAGGCTCCGCCCCTTTTCCTCGTCAAACTCCAGAAAATATCTGGACTCTATTTTCCAGACTTCACTCCGGACTGTTATCTACAAAGTCTGCGTCAAAGTCTTCCTGACAGAAATATTGAATAATCTCAGTGAGATTTTACCAAATAAAAAACAAGGAGAAAGATCTACAGATCATTTGATTGGTCTGATATTCATGAACAGTCTTTTGCCTCGTCTCTGCACCTGCATCATTTTTAAACATCTCTTAACTTATATCCTGCAAACCACCTTTATTCTGTTAGTTGTGGCCTCTTTGTTTCTCTTCTGCACCTCAACAGTTCCCTGCTTTAACTAATCTTGTGTCCAGCTACATCAATTCAAAGCTTAGAAATTAATTTATGATTTTTAAAAGGTTATTTTTTCACTGTAAAAGAAGTGATGAATTCGACGACAAATAAAAGAGACAATTAAGAAAAGGATGAAATGTCATAAATTTTGCGTCCGAAGTTTAGAAGACATCAAAGAGCAGGAGAAGATAAAAGAGGGATTGAGGAGCAGAAAAATAGATGAGAATTAAACAAAATTATAAATGAGAGAGGGGTTGAATAAAATCAGAAATAAAGGAGGAGGACGAGGACTGTGAAGGAGGATGGGAAGAAGGAGGCAAAAACAGAAAAGAGAGAAGGAAGGAGAGGAGGACCACGAGGGAGACAAAGACCTACTTGTCTCAAGTCACTGAAGGCCAGAAGCAACGTGTCACCCTGGAAGCCTGCGACCGGGCCGGCTCTGGCAAAACCTGTGGGAAAATACAAACCCGCCCCCCCAGTCCACCCCCGGAGAGAGGGAAGAGAGGAGGAGGAGTAGGAGGAGGAGAGGAGAGAGAGAAAAGAGGAGAGGGTGAAAAACTGAATAATAAAAGACCTGGTTGGATTTGCTATGCATCGGGATAGATTGGCAGACAAATGACAGCCTGGTGAGGAGGAGGGAGGAAGAGGAGGAGGGAGGAGGAGGAGGAGGAGGGAGGGAGGGAAGGGTGTTAGAGTCATGTCGCTGGGTCTTGTTCAAAAAGAGTGTGTGTGTGTGTGTGTGTGTGTGTGTGTGTGTAAGAGAGGGAGAGTGTGTGTTTGTTGGTGTGAATGAGCAAAGGTTTTTGTAGCGTACGCTGTGTTGAATTTGTGTGTGTTTGTGTGTCTGTGTGTGTGTGTGTGTGTGTGTGTGTGTGTGTGTGTGTGTGTGTGTGTGTGTGAGAGAGAGTTGGTCACCTCGTCAAGTGTGTGTGGTGTTTGTGTGTGTGTTTGTGCGTTCACTCGCTGTTTGTGCAGGGCCCCGCCGCCGTGTTCGAGAACAGTCGAGAACTGTTGGATTTTGAACCCAGGGCGACGCCTGAGTGTGTGTGTTTGTGTGTGTGTATGTGTGTGTGTTTGTGTGCGTTCGCTGTGCTTGTGTGTCGGGGTCGTAGGGAGTGTGAGCTGGGGTCCTGGCGTCAGTTGGCCCCCGTAAACAAGCCGACGGGTATTCTGAGCGAGGGAACGAAAGAAAAGAGGAGTGCTGCGGGGAGAGAGGGAGCGTAGCCTGTCGCTAATCCCTTTCACCTCAGAGCGCGCACACACACACACACAAACACACACACACACCACAACACCGATTACACGCCTGCCATCTTCAGTGACCCCGTGACACACACACAGACACACACAAGCTACAGTATCTGCTGAAGTAACCTTTTCTCCTACGTCCATTATTTCACCTTTAACTTCACTCTTCACCTTCTATTCCTCTGTTTCTTTCTTCATCTCATTTCTTTCCCTCGTCATTTGAAAACAGTTTTCCCACCCGACCCCGTGCGCACGCCACCGACCGACAGCCAATCACAGCTCTGCAGCCCCCCCCCCCCCCCCCGTGACTTGCAGGTAAACCTAGGGAATCAGGAAGGACTTTACTGTTCCGGCCGTAAACTGTAAATAAAGATTTACGTGAAATTTTGTGCAACATAAACCAAGACAGAAGTAATTCTGGATCCGGACGAACGGGGAGGATCCAGGATGTTTTTTATTTTTCGTGTTCTTTAACAAGATGTGGTGCTGACGGAGGTTTCCTCTCCTTCACGTCGATTTGTCGGTGGGATTACGCGAAATCCACGGAACTGATTTCAAACACACTCTGTGAAGGAATGCGGTCGGGCCCTCAGGAGAACCAGTAACATTTATGAAGTGGATTAAGGGGCATATCTAGATTTATAAAAAAAATCGGGAGTTCAGCCTATTTGTCAAATTTTTGGGGAATAATGCAAATATTTATTTTCAAAAATCAGTTGGCGGATATTTAAGAGTTTGAACAATTTGGTGCAGATCTGATAAAAATCGGAATATAGCAGATCTCAGTGTTTTTATAGGAGAGTAGTTTTTTTACTCTATTTTAATGTGTAGCTGAGATGAACTTTGATTTATTGAATTATATGATACACTATGTTTTATTACATATAAATGATTAAGGGTTCGTCAGACTAGTTCTTCTCTTCTTTTATATTTCAACTAATTTTCTCAAACCCAATTTCGTTCCCATTCTTTTTCCACTCAAGTTTTCTTTCTTCTGCTTTCTTTCACTTTTCAGTCAGTTCCTGTTAAATATAATTTTTCCATCTCCGTATTTTTACAAATTCATGTAAAGGGTCAACTTAATTTTCATTTCTGGTCCTCCCTGTTTTTTTGGGGGGTTGCTCTTCATCTTCGTCTCATTAACTTTTCTTTCATCCCTTTATTTCTCTCTCTCCTCCATCTATTTCCCATGTTCCCTCCTTCTCCTCCCTCAGCTTCTCCTCCTTTCCTTGTTCCCCGCTGATCGAGTTCATTTCATCTGCACCTCCCGCTCCCTTTTTTTTATCTGTCACAATCCTTGAATTCCTCCCTCTATTTAATCTCTAATCCCTCTTTCTTTTGCTCTCCCTCACTTCCTCCGTCCTTTCAGAGTCACCATTAATTTTCATTTAATCCCTCCTCTCATCCGTGTATTCTCTTCTGGTGTTTTTTTTTTATTTCACACCTCTTTCATTTAATCCTTTTCTGTCTGACCTCGTCTCTCTCTCCTCCCTTTCATCCCATTCTTCTCTAACCCTTTTATTTTTATCATTTAACCCTTCCATCCTTCCTTCCTTCTGTGATTCACTTTCTTTCTTTCACTTTATCCACTGATGTAGTTTTCTTCCTTTTTCACTTGATCATTTTTCATCTCTATCTTTACTATTTCTGCTTTTTAGTTTTATTAAATGTCTCCTTCCATCCATTTCTATTCCGCTGTTTACTCCTCCTTTCATACATTCGTTTTTTTATCCTTCTTTCTCACATCACTCGTTCACGAACCCATCGCTCTGACTATTTATCCTCTCCCTCTGTCAAATATTCCCCCTCTTTTCCTTTCATTCATCATCTCACCTCTCTTTATTTTAATCCATTTACAGTTTAAAGTAAAAATCCCTCCATCCCATCCTCCCATTTCTTCCCCTTTAATCCCTTCATCCAACTTTTCATTTTACCCCTTTCCATTAATCCCTTGTTCCTGTTCTTCTCTCCACTTGCTCCGTCAGGTCCCTCCATCTTTCTTTCATCCCTCTTCCCCCTTAAATTAAATCCCTCTCTCCCCCGCCACCACATCCTTTCGCTCTGTCTTGTGGTTTCCTTCTCCTTATTTCTCTCTCTCTCTCTCTCTCTTTTGAATTCTTCACATCCCTCAAATTGTTTGCCTCTTCTTTCTTCCATTCTTCTACTGTATCTTCACCTCCTCCTGTGTCTGTCTATTCTTGCAGTGTTTTTCTTTACTCCCTCTTCTGGGTCCTCCGTCTGCCCCGAATAAATAACTCCCTAACCTCCTAACCCCTCCGCAGCACTGCACGCATGTCACTGTGCATTATGTCACACACACACACACACACACACACACACAAACACACACTGTGACCCGCACTGTGACTCTAAGAACCTTGATCACGAACAAAACAAAAAAAAAACTGAGCCAACGACGCCTGGCACTCTTTCATTTCTCCTCCTCCTTTATCTCCGAGCGCTCTGCATATATACGCCTCAACAGAAGAAAAAAAAAAAACAAGGCGATGGAGGGAGGTGAGGGGAGGAGAGGGAAAGAATGCATGGGGTGGTGGGGTGGGGGGGGGGAAGAGGAGAGAGCAGTTAGGATGCGATGGGAAGGAGGATGGGAAAACGATTGACAGATGAGGAGTGTCGGGGGACGGGGGGGGGAAGAGGGGATCTAAAGGATGCTCTCCGCCGAACCATGCAACTGGCTGTTCCATAGCGCCCCCTGTGCCGTCAAACCTAAACTGCACCCATGCAACACTTCAAGCCTGTTCACTTGAACAGATTAATTTAGTTGGGAATACGTGTATTTTGTGAAGTTGTGGACGAGCGACCTTTAAATCAGTGTGTTTGATGTGGTGCACGTCTTATGTGTGATGAAGAGGAGAGAAGAAATATGTCACAGAAGAAGAAAGGGGATGAAACGACGTCAGAGAGAAGAAGGACGTTAAAGAAGAGGGACGGAAACGGGAAGAACAAAAAGAGGAAGGCCAGGAAACCAATCTAACAACATTCAAATTTATAATAAATATAATTGTGTAAGACTGAACGTCGACTCACTCTCGCACTCCTTGACGTCGGCGTTGAGCTGGTGCAGAGCTCCCATGGAGATCTGTCGGATCTCGGGGTCGAGCAGCAGCTGCATCAGCGAGGTGGAGATGTGTTTACAGGCCGACATGCAGGCCGTCTGAGCCACTTTACCCTGAGAGAGAGAGAGAGAGAGAGAGAGCGAGAGAGAGAGAGAGAGAGAGAGAGAGAGAGAGAGAGAGAGAGAGAGAGACGCTGGTTAGTGAGCGGACACGTTGACGTCTCAGTCACAGTTTGACATCGTGTCCAGGTGGAGCCATATTTGTAGTAGCGCCGTTTTAGACACAGATTTTTTTCTCGTAGACTTCTATAGAACGAACCAGTGGAGTCGCCCCCTGCTGGTCATTTGAGAGAAAACAGTTTTCTATGTCCTCTTTTAGAAACAGACTGTGGCTGAATCAGCTGTTTCTCATCAGACAGAAGCAGAACAGACCTTCATATTTTAATTGTTTTTTAGAAATATCTGGTAACTTGTTTTGTCTCTTGTTGACCTGAGAACTTCTCTAAGACTGAAACACGGTGGTTTGGAGACAGTGTACAGGTGTCACTCTTTTAATCGATGCTGATTTAAAAGAGCTGTACATTTTAATATGAGAGATACACACATACACGCACACAAAAACTCACTCACTCACACAGACACACACACACAGTATGCTGAGTTCAGGTGTAGTCAGAATGATGAAGTACTATATTAAGAATAAAAGCAGCGGATGAGGAAGTGCATGACAACGCATTAATACAGAAGTGTGTGTGTGTGTGTGTGTGTGTGTGTGTGTGTGTGTGTGTGTGTGTGTGTGTGTGTGTGTGTGTGTGTGTGTGGCCTCAACGTCTACATTCCAACAGAATGAAGCTGAGCTGAAAAGAGGGAAACAACAGAAAATGAGGTGAAGGTAATCCAAAGCAGAGGAGCAAGCTTTGAGCTCTGGTGATCATTAAATAACTTAATTATGATTGTAAAATAACTTAAAACTCCAAAAGTTTTGACAATACATTATGTTGTAAACAATTCCAACAACCGAAAGCTATTAAATAATGACCTCAACCACGATAACTTCCGCTCTTTTGTATATAAAACACATATGAAATTAAATTCATTGACCTTAAGACTTTAACTTTGAAAGAGATTCACAAACTTCCTCTCATCGTCTCTAACAAACACCGACAGCAGCAGAAAGTGGAGCTCGGTTCATTCAGGAGGCTGCGCTCGCCTCAGAGGGAAAAATCTAATTACACACACGGTGAACACGTGCGTCCACATATGTTCGAGAAACACACACCTACACACCGGCCGGATTTCCTCCTCTACAACGCTGGCCTCTGAACTCGGTGCGCACACACACAGGCAGACACACACACATGCTCCACACAACCCCAGGGGTGAATTATCATAGGGTGAGATTGAGCGTGAAATGGGTTAATTCTATTTACATGTCCTGAACCAGCGCTGACTGACACACACATGAACACACAGGTAGGTCTGTCTCACAGAAACGTCTCAGAGTTCAACACAGGAGGCAACTGGGAACGATTAGAGGAGAGGAGGAGAGGAGGAGGAGAGGAGAGAAGGAGGAGAGGAGAGAAGGAGGAGAGGAGAGAAGGAGGAGAGGAGTATGAGGCAATGAGTATGCAGAGGGAAAAGTGATGGAGGGTGAGGAGAAGTAATAGAAAGTGAGTAAAAGAAAGAGTGATAAAACCAAGTGATGCTTCTTCTCCATCCTCCCTCCCTCCCCCTGCTCCTCCCTCCCTCCCTCCCTCCCTCCCCCTGCTCCTCCTTCCCTCCCTCCCTCCCTCCCTCCCTCCTCCGCGCTAACGAGAGACGTTCATCAAAGAGCTCGTTAAAAGCCACTCGGCTGCTAACGGCTGAACAAATAGACAAGAGAGAGAGAGAGAGAGAGAGAGAGAAAGCAGGCGAGGTGGAGGGAAGGAGGGAAGGAGGGAAGGAGACCGGCGGGGTCAGGCGGAGGAACAGACGAGGGGAAGGGGGCCGGTGAATAATCAAGGTCGAGGAATGAACGAGGGAAGGGGAAGGAAAAGGAGAAGGAGGAGAGAGGAATGCAGACAGATGAGAAAGACAGTGAAATATTCAAATAAAAGCATCTGGGGTTGAAATTCAGTTTAGACTTTAAAACGTCTCTATTATTAATGTCAATATTAAATATATATTATCAGTGTAGTCAGTGTAATATTTGACTCGTGATATTTCTATTTTTATATCCGATCACGTCTGCGTTCCACCTCAAATAAAAAGAATCTCAAAGGACGTTTGACAAATTACTTAGAACAACCAGAACCTCGGACGTGAAGCTTCTCGGTGTAATAACAGATTGACGAGCTCTTCCAAACAGAACCGCTCCTCCCCAGTGGCTCCCAGTGGACTCCAGCTCCGTGATGCCAGGAGCCGGGCGAGTTAGGAGAAAGGCACCGGGGCGGCGAGTCGTCACGATGCCATAACGCACTGATTCACGACTCCTGGAGGGGATTGGACACGGTGTATAATACTCCCCCCGTCCATCCAGAAAGCTGTCAGTCAAACCCAGGAGCCACTCGGGGCAGCCAAGAGTCAGGAGGCGGGATCGCGGCGAAGAGAAAAACACGATACTGGCGTGCGACACCCCGGGGTTCTCCCGACTGAGGGGCTACAGGTGCGTGTTGTGATTCACGACCTGGATTCATCTGCTCGTGTGTTTGAATTCACACAAACTCAGATTCTCCGTAAAGGGAGAAGCTCCGGGAGTTTCAGCCTCGTGGAACAAATTCAGATGGTTGCGTTATGGCAGGAATTAATTCATGTCACTCAGGAATAACACCACAAAAATGAAGTCTGGACTTTTGTGAATGTTTTCACTCTGAGTGTAACCTTGACACTGACACACACACACACACACACACAGAGCCAGTGCAAGCAGCTTCACCTCAAGGACTCTAAACCACATTTGATCTGACAGACACCAGAGTTGGAAATTTCATTTTGTCTAATGGAACAAGTGGTAAATCCATATTTTTTTCCTCTCCTCCGCACACGACTTCATACAATTGTTAAAGACACATATTTTTGCTCATAATAAAGTTGACAATCTCAATTTGAAATGTTCTTTTGTAGCTCCTGTCTTTTTAGGAAACATCTTAAAAATACCGAATAATAATAATATGACTATTCCTGTTTTTACAGTTACGAATTCCATAAAGAAAAACTGAACAATATCAAACCTCAATGATATTTTCGATACAGATATCGTGGGTATTTTTTTAAACATATACAGCTCCAGAAAAAGTTTGCTCCCTGATTCCAGTGTGTGTAGAATTTGGAAGAAACTTAAAGAATGAATCTAAAATCTTCATTTCACTTTAACACATTTCTATTAACAGCAAAAACCAGTGAAACATATAATCTTGTAATTTTTTCCACAGCTGTATACTGGCCAATAACGGTATTGGAAATTATTTTCTTTTCTAATATCCTTTCACTCAGGCTCTGGAGTATATCAAGTTTTTTTTTCAAGTCGAGCAGAAAGTCTGGGACGATGTTAACCGGCCAAAAAGTTTTCTGGAACTTTTGCCCGACGTTAACACTCGAAGGTGACTGCGCACGATCACAACACATGAACACAGACGCAGGCAAACGTGCATCACTTCCTGTTCATCCCACATGCTGGTTTGGTGGAGGGAGGTGTTCGGGGATCAGATTTAAAAAAAACAAAAAAAAAACGGGTTAACAAGGTCAGTCGGGGGGGTTTGGTAAACAACACTCCGTTACCACAGCAGCCGCAGATACTCACCGGTAAGGTAGCGTGTTCTGTTGGCGTTCCCTGAGGTACAAAAAAAAAAACATAAAACATAAAACCGGGAGATTTAGCCCCTGGAAGAGCCTCTGAAACTAATGGTGTTATTGATGGGAGACATGAGTAGTTACAGGAAAACTGAAGCGAGAGAATACAGCTCCTGAATCAAAAACCGCTGCGACGACACTAACGGCTTTTTCCACCTCCGTATTTCACCGCACACACACCGGGGCCCTTGAGATGATGCTAATCGGACAATCTGGCGTTCGGAGGGAGCATCACAGGGAACTCCCCGACGCTCAGAGGAGAGGCCGCCGCCAAACGCTTCTCGGAGCGCCGCGGGACAAACCATCACGGAGAAGAACAGGGTCCAAGAGTTTCCTCTCTGATTTTCACGCTATCACTTTCACTCCCAGGGCCATTCCCCCGTTCCATCTCCAAACCTGAGCTCAATGCGATTACGCGTCTTTAGCGACGTAGACTCTTGCAGAACCATTAGCTCTGGGATATGGCAATGTTTTAAATCTCTGGGAACTGGGACGTCAGTGAGCTTCTTAAGAGCTGTTAAAGAAATGTGAGCCCGCCGCTGTTCCCTCGGCACGTCTGCTTCCAAACAGTTAAATTCACAGCCGATAAAAAACTCAAACACACACACACACAAGTGGAGAATGTGGCAGATCATTGCAAGAATGTTGCTGTGTCACAGTGAGAGTTCACTTCATTATAATCAGTGACAGCTCAGCGTGTGTGTTTGTGCTTATTCCGAGTTGCGTAACCGCTTGGATTTTATTTTCTTAAGAGTCATAAAAAACAACACGGCCTCTAATCCTGGATTCTTGGTTTTTACACATAATTTATCTTCCAGTCTATTTCCTTCTAGTCCAGTTCTACGAAACCTTAACCGTGTTCAGACCTGATTTTAACATCCGCCCCTGCAGCCTCTGAGTTGAGACACAGCAAATCAAACAGATCTGAGAACCCCAGATGAATTAAATATATTTGCTACACAACTTTCACCCAGGAGCAAAAAACAAACGCTTCTAGTTGTCATGACTGGTTCAGCAGCGACACCATGAAGTGTCCAAGTCTGTGGAAATCATTTAAAATCAAATCAATTATTTCAACATGCCCGAAAAGGTCATTTTGAAATGTGACAAGAATAATTATGATCCTGACTCAGCAGGATCACGATCATCTGAAATGATGGAGCGGCTGAAATTTAGATTTTGTTCAATGAAGATCTGTGCGACAGAGATACTGTAGATGTAGTAGAATCAATATGAGAACAAGCTGATACCGGTGTTTTATCACCAGTATTAACATCGGCAGTCATTTTTTATTCCTGCTTCACCTCCCTTCAATAGTATCACCTTCATTTCGGAGAAACTCGACTCTCTTATACGATCGCCTCCGTTCCAGAGGGTCATACCACCCGGCTTTTTTAGATCCATAGCATCTGATCTACTTAGGAGGCCCCGCGCCATGTGTGAGTGTGTGTTTAAGTGCGTGTGTGTGAGTCGGGGTCATGTCCGGGGCTCATGGGGGTGTAGGGAAAGCTTCTTAGAAGTGCTGGAAAACACTTAGCTCAACCACCGTGTGTGTGTGTGGCCTTATGGCCTTGTGACCCGCTTTGACCAAATCTGTGTGCGCAATCATCTTAGTGTGTGAGTGTGTGAGTGTGTGAGTGTGTGAATGTGTGAGTGTGTGAGTGTGTGCAGGAAGATTTAAGAAAACTCTCCCTGTGCATTTTACAGGAACCGAATAAAAGTATACAGTTCACACAGATTCTGGATCAACTACTGAGAATAAACTCAACAAAAAGACAAATTGAGCTTGAGAAAAACTTCCCTAAATAAAGATGGATGACTTGTCTCCACTTTCCCCAAATATCCAGACATGTAGCTGAAAGATCTTGAATTCAAACGCTGCCATGTTTTGTATTTAGAGTCTGTGAAGGAGCGATCGGGGGATTTGGGTATGAAGGTCCCACCGATTCAAAAGCTTGACCAATCATAAGTCAGTCTCATGTCCCATCCACTAACATGGATGAGGTGTAGTTAACGACCTTTACTGTCTCCAGCCATGATGAGGACGAGAGGGGACATTTGAATGAATCTCTGCCGAGTTCAAACCTCGATATATATCCACAGGAAAGTGCAGATCTCCAACCATCACGTGTTCTCCTGTCACTTTCCCTCCTTCACCGGCCTTTTGACGTGAAGCGATGGGTCACATGATCAGTTTAATCCGCCCACAGGGGCTGGAGGGCGACACTTTTGGGCGACGGACGGTGTTAAGGATTTACACCAAACAAATGTGAGAAGTCACAAGCAGCTTCTGTGATTATTAATCCTGAATTTTTAGCACCGTCGCCTGAAACTCAAATCTTTATTTAATTTACCAGGGGAACCTTTAAGACGCTTACTGGATGAAATCATTTCTCTACACGTCTTTCATCGGGTGCTGCTCGTGGTGCAATATGAAATCCTGACGGAGCGTGTAATGTCATCACGACCGGGCTGCAGAGTCAAGAGTCTGAGCCGCTGGGTAATCTGGTGCTGCTGACCCGAGCAGCTCGACCCTTTAACGAGCTTAACGGGCCCCATGTTAACGATCTAACCCGTAACGAGCTGATACTCTAACGAACTAAAGCAGATTGTCCTGCCCTGTGATGTCTCATGCTAACATGCAGGGAGACGGCTTAATATAACACACACACACAAGGACACACACAGACACACACACACAGACACACACACACACAAACACCAGGTGTGCACTCATGGCGACATTCAGTGGGGATCATAGACTGTGGGGGCCGCTCCCCAAAGTGAAGCCGAAGAGTCTTGATCGCCCCCTGGTGGCTGGCTGCAGTATAGGTTATAAACCCCGCCTCCTCCATGTTAATATAGTTTTGGTTTTAATTAGTTATTTAAGTTAGGGATGACGTGACTACATGAGTCTAAAGACAAAGGAATCATTTGGAAACTACAATTAATATTTAATGATCAAATACGAGATCGGTATTAGTGTGTGTGTGTGTGTGTGTGTGTGTGTGTCTGTGTGTGTGTGTGTGTACTAACAGGCAGGTTGGTGAAGACGCTGAACGTGCTGTTCAGAAAAGCGATGAGGTCGACCAGGTAGTCGCTGGCGGCCACAGTCCCGCCTCCCTGCACCGCCGTCAGCCAATCGTAGTCAGCCAGCTGCAGGAACTGGTCGATCTTGGCGTTGATGTTGGTGTAGATCTCCGCCTCCGCCGCGTGACGGGCGTCCTGCGAGAGGGAGAGAGGGAGAGAGAGGGGGGGAGGGAGAGAGGGAGAGAGGGAGAGAGAGAGAGAGAGAGAGAGAGAGAGAGAGAGAGAGAGAGGACATGTGAAATGTCAGATACATTTTATTTCTGTATTTTGACTGTTGATATAAAGGTAAAGGAAGGAAGATGAACAGAGAGAGTTACACAAAGCAGAAAATTAAAAGATTTGTTTAAGGAAATGAAGTTAAAGACGGAGTAAGGAAACTAGGAAGGAAACAAGGAAGGAAACCAGGAAGGAAACCAGGAAGAGTGTGTTTACCTTGAAGGTGGACGTCCCGTACAGCTTGGTGGCGTTGGCCATGTCGGGAGGAACGTTGGTGATGTTTGATATAAACTCCTCCAGGAATTGGCAGCACTGCTCCAGGTGGGTGGTGTTAATGATCACCTGCACCAACTGACACACAAAAACACACAGACACAAAACTTCGTCATTGTGTCTTTTACATTTTTCAACTTTTGCACACGGAATTAACTCAACGAGAAAAACTTGAACATATGTAAATACTTTGTTCTCTGAAATGGGACTAAGGATGATTATATATTGATATCTATTATTTGTTGGCTTTTCAAATTACACAATTATCAAAGGATAGAAATTGTATCATCTTTGTCTCAACATATTTTGTTTGGTTGTTTGATTCTATCTGGTGAAAAATGCTTAATTACAGCAAGATCACCTGACACGACTTTCAACGTCTACACAACTTGTTGTCATGTGATCGGGAGTCTCTCGCAGTCTTTGTGAGTTCAATCAAAACAGCTGACTGGCGACAGGGGGTCACACACACACACACACACACACACACACACACACACACAGCCTGATCCTTCACGAAGAGAAACACAAGACTAGTGCGTCTTTTTTCTGAAGCTGTTGCTGACTCGTCTAGAAATCTACTGGGAGGAAGTGACATCACAGGGAGCCTCTCAACTCGTGTCTTAGTGGACTGACGACTCTACGTCTACTGATACTTGCTGAATTATTTTTACACATTTAACACACACACACACACAGACACACACACTACCTCTGCCAGCCCGACATTCTTCTTCTTAATGGCGTAGTGCAGACAGTGGCTGAGGGTTCTGGTCAGCAGCAGATTTGTCGACTTGCGGATCATATCGTCTACCTCCGTGGAACTGAGGACACACACACACACACACGTGCACACAGACACACACACACAGACACACAAACAAAGAGAATTAGTGACTTTGCAGAAGCGATTTTGTTCCGTTCCTCGCCGGGAGCTCCTGCGTCTGGAAGCCAGAACAAACAGTTTGAGTGAATATCTCAGTCTGCGAATGTCTCCGTTTGGAAAAAGTCTGTCAGACACTTTAAATTAGCACAATTACCACATTATTAAACTGTTTGACTAAAGAAGAAGTCTGTCACTGGCTTAAACCTTCGGGGGTTAAATCTGCAGCTTCTAAATAATTAACTGAAACAACTCGGAAAAATACACATAATGGAATTTAAAGACATCTGGGCTGCGAGGATAGAAATACAAATTCCTGATGTTGGCTGTGCATTTTATAAATTCCTTCAGTGCCCATCAGACTTTAAATCATGAATTATCACATCTGTGCAGCCGACCAGGTGCAACACAACCTGCACTCGTCTGTAAGGTCTGAAACAAGCTGAACATTGAACTGAATAGACCCACTTATTAAACCACTGACCCACTATCGAGCTTGTTATGTTTGAAATGTGGGTTGTGTTTGGTTTACAAAGAACAGACACACTTCTGCACAGTTAAGTGAGGTTTTTGATGGCAGCCTGTTTCCCTGGTGAAGCAACACCTGCTTCAAGAGTTGAACTGCGGAGCTGAGGCCGGTGTGTGTGTGTTTGACATCAGCACGATGTCGGACACACACATGGGAGAGCGACAAACAGTGACACACACACACCATTAAGATCCCAGTCAGGAGACGGTCAGGACACGTCTCCAGAAGAAGAAAAAGAAGATGAAGGTGTTTTGCAAATATAGCAATTTGTGTGTCGTGTATATATATTTTTTGTACGTATTTGTATCACACACACACACACACAAGGTCAGAGGAGGTCAAACATGCATGACGCAGAGGAATTCAGTGGAAACGTGAGCTACTGTGAGATAATGATGAGGAATCTGTGTGTGTGTGTGTGTGTTTGATTCGAGAGCCGTGTGGCTAAAAAACACATTCCAACAAAATCAGTAAATAGTCTGAGCCTGAAATTCAACCTAAGCGCATGCACACACACACACACATACACACACACACACACACACACACACACGCACACACACACACACACTCCTGAGGGAGTGCGAGAGCCGGAATTCCAAACTCAACTTTAGTTTCCAAAAATTTGGAGGAATCCTAAAAACGTTCCGACGATTCAGAGCAGGGGGGGAAATTCCTGAAGCGGCAGAAATGCAGAGTGGACAGAAATGCTAAGTAAGTGTGTGTGTGTGTGTGTGTGTGTGTGTGTGTGTGTGTGTAGAGTAGCAAAAAGTAAATGTACGCTAGTGAACTCTGCACACGCACACACACACACACACACACACACACACACACACACACACACAGATAAAGACACAGATTGAATTTCATTGTATTTGTGCCACCATCAGTCACAATGAACGCTCGGTGGTCGCCGCTGTCAGGAGGACGCCAGCAGCCGTCAGCGCGGGCGGGTGTTCACCCCCCCCCCCCCCCCCCCCCCTTGAGGAGCGGAGGGATACGTGCAGTTAGGTATTTTCTAAAAATACCCAGAGAGCAACAAAACAATGACAACAACTGGAAAGAAAGAAGGAACAGAGTCAGCGTTGAGAGGTCGGAGAGCACGTAGCCAGGAAGCCACAGGTATGAACCACGAGAACCAAGTGTAAAGAAACACACAAACAACACACACACACACACACACAATGCACTGGTTTGTGGGGCAATGAGCAAACAACTGTGGTCATAATGATGCAAAAAACTACTGAATGGGTTTCTACCAAAATTGGGGGAAAGGATTGAACGTGGACCAAAAAAGAACTGGTTTAGATTTGGCGTCTTTCTTCATCCAGATCCAAGAGAAATTGGTTGAATTGGAAAACATCTTATTGGGATTTGTTTTTTCTGGGGATATAATGTGAGATAATTCAATCTGGACCCATGAATAAACATCTGTGTCACCGGAGCCTCATCATTAGAGCAGTTAAACTCGTTTTGACCCACTAACAGACGCACATTTACACACTAACAAAACCTAAACACACGGATCTGGAAAAATAATGCAAGTGATATGAAGAAGAAAGGAAGTAAAACACACACACACACACAGAGAGACACACACACACACACACACACACACACACACACACACACACACACACACACACACTCATTCAAGCGTGATCCGTTTCCGCCAAAATCAGAAACGCGAACAGAGGCGGAGGTCAGAGGTCAGCGGGGGATCAATGACCACAGTCCTGCTCCAGCGTCCCGCCTGCATCCGGACCGTGTGTGTCTGTGTGCGTGTGTTCGATCCCGGGCAGGAAGGCGAGCCGCTGCGGTAACCGGATCGCGGAGCAGAAATCAAGCCAGGTCAAATAGTGGAGTCATTACTCTGATTGAGACGAGCGATTAGTGATGTCTGGTCAGCGAGAGACCGGAGGAAAAAGCTGCTTCCCTCAGAAACATCTGTCGGGAGTCTGGTGGTGAGTCGGTGAAGAAAACCAGTGAATCGGACCAAAACAAACATATCATAGAAAAATTGATAAACCTGATTGTACTGAGGTTTTTCTCATATTGACTTATTTCATCTGTGAAGCTGTTTAAAAAACCTAAAACCTCAAATTCAGATGATTGGATCTAAGACGTTTAAAAAGACCCACACAGATCCGTCCAGGTTTAGTTAAACTGGATTGACAGACCAGTGGTTCACCAGTACAATCAGCACTTTACATCCCATAATACAAAAACACAACCAGACTCTTTTCATTCCTTCTGTCTCTTTTCTGTTCAACGGATTCCTGTCCTTTGATTAGACGATTTTTTTCCGATCACTCCTCCTCCTCTGTCTCTCTTTCTTCCGCTGGTCATGGATCAGTGATACCTCCAGGGTTCCCAGCCCCCACGGAGAATCCACACACACAAACACACTCACACACACACACACACACAAATACAAAAGTTCACCTACACATGCTGAACACACAATAATAATTAGAAACACTATCACACAAGCAGACGAGCTTGACCCCAACAATACACATCACACAGAGAGATCCACAGCGTGTGTGTGTGTGTGTGTGTGTGTGTGTGTGTGTGTGTTTGAAATGTGTGTATAAGTGTGTGTCACATGTGCAGTTGACGTTTCCGTGTGTCTGGCGGAGTCCCGGCCCGGTGGAAGACGTCTGGACAGCGGAAGTCGTTTCCTGATTGCTCGTCTCCTCAGTAGAAAAAAGGAGCTGCATTGTTTCCACCGTAACGGATACACACTTACGCACACAAACACACACACAAGCCACAAATCGCGAATCAATCCATGTTCTAGAGAGGTTAAGCTGTGTGTGTCCTCATGTGGGCCAACACTAATGAGATGAAGATCCCCGGTCCAAACGGAAAGAACCAAGTGAGAAGATAGAGTCTGCACATCTGAAAGCGTGTGTGCGTGTGTGTGTGTTTGTTTGTGTGTTTGTGTGTGTGTGTGTTTGTCTGTGTGACACTGGTGCAAAGTGATGGTAGAGGATAAGGGGAAGCATAACGGGGTCGTGAGGGCAAACCACTCCAACGACCCCGTGTTCGAACCCCAACAACACTTCCCTGATAGTGTGACTGTCGGTAGCAGGGGCAGATTCTGTGGGCAGGTACCTGAGGTGAAGATCCTCAGAGTATTTCAAACAGGCGTAGATGAACTCTTTGAGTTGACAGTAGACTTTTGGCACAAACTCGGAGAAGGGGAGCTTCTTGGGGAAGGGAAGCTGCAGGAAACAGAGCAAAACAAAAGGATTAAGTGGGATTTCATTCAAATTATACTTCACAATCAACTTCCCGTCGTCAAATCGCACAAAACAACACATGACATGTCTTTCCTCTTCTGCACTTTGATGTATTCTCATGCTGCCGTTATGTATTTTATTATCTCCGCCAAGGACGTCACTCGCCCCTGAAGCCTGGACGTGTTTCTGAAACCTCCAGGAGGGGCTGTCAGTGAGATCACAAACGTCCGAGTCAGTTGCTCGGCACATTTTCTGGAGCTTTTCCTGCCACAACCGAGAAAAATGTCCGATTGAGTCCATGTGAGAATTCAACAGGAGAATTCCCAGTGAGCGATCGGGCGTGTGGATGTTTCTAACTCGTGACTACAAGTGTCTCGGGATGAAAAAGAGGAACCACAGACGTAGAAGACGAAGAGGCAGGTCTGGCAAGAGACACGTTTTAACATGTTTACATCGTGTCCTGCATTACCCAGCATCCTCCCTGCTCCTGACTGTTCAAGGCTTTTTCCTGTTTTCTAGAAAATGGAGATCCAATAAGTTCATGTGGTTCCATAAGGGGACTGGCGGAAGTACGTGTTCTACCTTTTCCAGTTCAGGGTCTTGCAGGGGAAACAGGGAGGTGTAGTGTCTGAACTCTTCCTCTGTCGACACTGGGATCGGACTGAAGTTATCTTGATCCAGCACCTGCCTGAAGAGGAGAGAAACCACAGGGAGAGAATTACAAGAAGCCAAATAGAGCGATACACACACAAGTTCACGCAAACATTCATGGAGTATAAACACACACACACACACACACACTCGGTGCTTGAGGTTTTCTTGCCACCTTCCCTCTTTCACCACCCCCCACTTCTTGTTGGCGCTCCGGAGTTCGGACGTTCCAACGTTCCATGGAGAGGCCGTGAACCGGAGAGCGCTCTCTCTCCAACAATACAACACAACATTCCTGTGGCTTCCCCAGTGTGTGTGTGTCTGTGTGAGTGCTGGGTAAGGAGAGAGGGAGAGAGAGTGTTTGTTTGTCCGCTCTTGCTACTGCAAGTCCCACTGGTGTCATTGGACTAAAGCGATGGTGAAACAATGGCATGTAAGCACACACACACACACACACACACACACACACACACACACACACACACACACACACACACACACACACACACACACTCACACTCACAGCGTCTTGTAAGGGTACCCATTCTGAAGGGCAGAAAATGTTCCGGACGTTTGCTTTTAAACACTTCCTCTCTCTGGGCCGCTTGTAAAACTTCAAAACCAGGATGGGGACGTTTCCCACAAACCCACACTAGTGTGTGTGTGTGTGTGTGTGTGTGTGTATGTGTGTGTGTGTTTGCAACGGTGCGGCCTCATGACCTTATGACGAGAGAGGGGAAGGTCAGGGCGGCTTGCACTCCTCAGAATCCCCAGCTAGTGTGAAAACAGAGGCTTCACCCTGACGTTCCCCTCGTCTCTCTCTCTCGGTCGTCTCTTAACGTTCTGTACCTGAAGGCGATGTTCCACCTCTTCAGCAGGATCTCTCCGTACTGCTCCCGGATCTCCAGCAGCATGTCGAACAGCTGGGACACCGGGAACCCGTAACCCTGCAGCAGAGAGAAGCAGAGTCAGTGTCCGGATGAATTCACGGAGGCCTGAGCAGGAAGGTTTTTACTGAATGATGGATTCAAGAAACACGTGAAAAATAAGGTCTTGAAGTGCAGAGACCTTTATTCAGTTGTTTCCCTTCATAAAAAATAAGTTTGGTTGGTGAAGCATGAACTTCCATGGACTTACGAAGGAGAAAGGGAATTGATGAAGAAGTTTGAGAACCATTAAATCATATCGAATGCAATATATGTGGATAGAAAATCAACCATCACCACTTTAAATTACTTTCTTGAGTCTGAAATGAAAACAAATCTCTGGTTTAAAAGGATTTAAACACGTCTGTCGAAGAGAGGAACAGGGAATTCAGTCGTTGTGTTACACCTCATCACTTCTTTTGGGCATCGTACCAACCCTTCATCAGCTCCTCCTCTTCATCTCTATCACTTGGTTTTCACCCACATCCCCTCTTTCTCCCCCCCACCCCTCCATCCACTCATCCCTCACACTCAATCCATCCAGGTTCGTCCATACGAGCAGCGGAGACGGAATTTATGGAGAGTCGAGCTCGAATAAAGAGAAATTCTGAGATTGGCATCTGTTCATTTTCATAACACTGGACAGGAGGTCTCCTGGGATACAGAGCTGACTCAGCATGTGTCCAGATACCTGAACATTAAATATGAAAAACGAATAAAGCTCGAGTGAATCATTTCATACGTGATGTTGACCAGGGCTGCAAGGAGGGCAGCACCTTCCTTCCTCTTACAGTGCAACGAGAACAATGCATCACACACACACTCACACATACACACACATACACACACATACCCACAGACACACACACATACCTGCAGTGTATCAGCAAAGAGGACAATAAGGTTCTTCAGGTCCAGCACCAGGTCGGGGTCGTCACAGTACGACTGAGCAAACAGAGGAGAGTTGGGTTTTTATCATTTACAAAAATGATTTCATTATTTATCAAAGCTGTTTTCAGACCAGCACTGAACTCCTGACATTTTCCAGAAATTTTCCAGATGAGTTTAACTTTCTCTGCATATTTTTTAGGAACGTTTCCTGCCGGCCTCCTTAATGAAAAGTCAATGTGAGAATAAGGTGTTTTGATGAGGTTTCTAACACGTGAAGAAGATGAAGACGTACACCTAGAAGATGAAGACGTCATCAGCCTAACTTAACTATACGTCTTGTCCGGCCTCATGCTGCTCTACAGGCTCCGCCCCCCGCCTGAATGCTCCCCACTTGTTCCTGTTGTTGTGAACGAGTCGGACCCGGACAATCTCCCGTACAGAGTCCAGAGTTCAGGTCTGAAAGCGGCTTAAGCAAAGGATTTGTCTTACCGAGTGCGTCCGGAGGGCAGCGACTATTTTGGACAGCGCCAGCTCCCACAGCTCCTCGACGTACGCCCTGTTGACCAACCCGTGGGTGGTGTGAAGAACGTGATCCTCCACCACAAAGAACCTGGACAGAGGAGAGGAGGTGACACATGAAGGGTCAACTTCAACTAGAAGATGAGGGAAATGCACGGCTTCGTTTTTAGGACCAGAGTTAGAAACATGAAAACTTTATCGATACGCAGCCGAGTTTGTCGTGGAGAATATTAGTTGCTGAAAGACAGTTTGTATTTTACAAGAGGACAAATGAAACTTTGAGTGTTGGACGGGTGAGAAGAGAGCAGAAGATGAAGAGAGGACTGAATGGAAGCTGATCAGCATTTCATGAGGCACGGGATGGCACGTCAGATGGGAATAGCAGACCTGTGTGTGTGTGTGTGCGTGTGTGTGTGTGAGTCTGAGTGTGTGTGTGTGTTATCGTCCAGCCTTAGCCATGTTTATAGAAGCGTCTGCTCCCGCCAGACGGACACAAGAAATAACAGCAATAAGCCAACCACCATCACATGCACTCTATCAATCGTCACCAGTGTGTGTGCGTGTGTGTGTGTGTGTGTGTGTGTGTGTGTGTGTGTGTGCAATGGAGGGAACTGGATGGAGTGATGGATGAGAGGAAAAGTAAAAGGATGAGGGGGGGGGGGTGAGTGTGTGCAGAGAGGGATGAATAAAACAACAGTCTGAGCGAAGGAAAGATGAAAAGATGTTAAACGGTCAGAAGTCACTCAGATGAAATGAAATGAGGTGTCACTAAACGCTGAATGTTTGGTTTCACTCAGAGCTTCTCCTCCTCCTCCTCCTCCTCCTCCTCCTCGCCATCCCTCACCCGCTCCTCTGCCAAGTTACACATGATGGTTCACAATGGACAGACGGATAAATCATCCATCAAGGAGGGACGACCTGTCTCCACTTCCTACGACTGAAGCTAAAACATCCAGAGAAAACATGTGCCTCCATGTCCAATCAGAGTTTCCCATTAATAAGACTGTGGAAACCATCATGTTCTAATTTGTCCCGTCACAAAACCCTTCTCATGAGGTCTCATATCGATATTACTATCGTCCATAAAGTTTTTACTTTCCACGCAGACAAACATGCCTCTAAAGTTTCAGCTGCAGTTGTGCACGTACCCACAGTTCTCTCTCTCACACTTGAGTCTGTGTCCCTGTCACTTGGAATCTGTTACATGTGTGAGTGAATTTAAGCTTTAGAGCAGAAAGAGAATTTGAATCGATGGAAAGGTAGAAGACATGAGGCTGGATCGATGGAGGAAAGGAGAGAAAGACCACGTCTGACTTACCCGACAATCTGGTTGAAGTACCGCCTGTATCCCTCCAAGGTTTCATGCTAGACACGTAAAAAGAGAGAAAGAACAAAGGATGGGAAAAACATGGGGAGGGATACAAAGTGCAACGGCAGCAGAAAAGTACAGAAAGTACAAAAAGGGAAAATCACCGCCTCATGTGCTGGTTTGTAATTTACCTCCTACAATACATTTACAGGACAAAAAGCATCAAAATTGAATTTAAAATACACTAGAAAACATATTTATTACAAAAAGCTTAAACAATCAAAAAGAAAACAGTTATTTAAAGTTAAATATTTGCTAATCTTTAACATTTATAGTATAAAAATCTTAAATTCTTCTGTTTCTCCTCATGATTACAGAAGTTACACATAGATTAAGGAGTGGGAGAGTGTGTTTGTTGTGTTGAGGGAGGAGGGTACAGTGAGTGTAGTTAGGAGTGTGTAGATAGAACAGTGCAGACACAAACACACACACAGTGGGGGTGCAGGGTCATACCATGTTAGAGTGCGGCTGCAGCACGAGGCGAGCCTGTTTCCTCCTCTGCTTTCTGTAGTAGTTCTCAAACACATCACGCAAACCCTAGAACACAAAGTGCACGTGAGGAGGATGGATGCACGATTATACACGGAACACAACTTAAATATGGATTTTAATGGGAAAACATTTTATTTATGGACAGTAAGGAGCCTTCATAAGAAAACTAAACTAAAATAAATAAAGATGGACAAAAGGACAGCTCATTATTTCCATATAAAACATTGATTTTTATTTTAAACTCTTTCAATAAAGCTGGAGCCCTGACAACATGTTCCAGACTGGGAAGCTTCACATCCTGGAGAACGACCAGCGCTGCCGAACGCTCACGGCCGTTTGAGGCTGTTTCTGACTTTCGAGGCGGATTAACTTAATGAGGTATGAAACCAAAGGTTACAACCAGTGCATGATGGGAAAGTTGAGATAAGGTTATAGGAAGAAACTGAGTGTGTGTTTGTGAGTGTGCGTCTTTGAAGACCAAAACTGGTTCCTGTTCAGTTTCAGTTGACGTCACAGGTCAGATGTGGAAACAGAAGCCAACACAAAACCACACACACACAAAATCCACTTTCTGAACTTGACCACCTTCGTATCGTTTCCTTCCATTACACAGAAGCTCTGTGTGTGTGTCTGTGTGTGTGTTTGTGTGGGTGTGAGAGAGAGAGAGGGACTCATGGTCTATCTAAGACCCAGACCAGGACCCACAGTACTTAGTGAGCTCAGAGATAAGAGCCCAGGACTGGACTGATAACATGACGTTCCCCCACCAGACCTCCACTGCACAGACACACACACACGCACACACTAACACACACACAGACACACACTGCTGACCTCTGGACCACCAACGGCTATCACTACGTTAGTGTTTTATTAACTTTGACCTTTTCCACAGAAAAAAGGAGAAAACTGAAAAAAACAACAATAAACCTGCATTAATTAAAAGATTCGAAACTAAATAATCACTGAAACAATCATTCAAAGGTTTTGATTAATCCATAATGAAAATCTGTATTTAAAAACCTTTATTTTTTATAACCTTTATAACTACGCCTCTTTGCAAACTCTGCATCAGCCACAAATACAACTAAACAAAGAATACACTCTTTAATATTTTTAATCGTCCCCTTGGCCGAACAATGTGCATTGAAAACACATCAATAAGTTGTAGACAACACAATAAAGTACATGTTAAAGTGTGAGCTCCACAGTGTTTCCAGAGCAGCGTGGAGTTTGTTGTTGTGAGGCGACAAAACCAGTGTTCTTTAATTCCCAGTTCGACCCTCAGCTGAACAATGTGTATTCAACAAACGAGCTGCATCAAACGGCCATGAACTCCTCATTACACAGAGCTCACTCTCCCCGAGAGCCTCTCACAGAGGTGAAACTCAGGACTGTGTGTGTGTGTCTGTGTGTGTGTGTGTTGTGCGAGAGAGAGAGATCTCGGCAACGCCACATAAACGGTGGAGGAACAGAGACGTGAAGAAAGAGAGAGAAACACAGACGAAGCCGAGAAGAGGCAGAAACAGAAAAACATGAAGCCCAGAAAAATAAAGAAAGGATTGACCGACCGCACTGTGGTTGTGTGCCTCCGCCAACCAGTGCAGTTTGTGTATATGATTCTAGATTCATTTACAGAATCATATAAAGTTCTCTGGGACCTTTGACAACTGAAACATATTCACTTTATCCTTGAGCTCAAGTGACGACAGATCAAAAGAGGAAGAAACTCCCCGTGACTTTGACCTTCGACCTCTGAGATCAAATCAATTTATCGGTGAGTCCAAGTGAATTGAGCCAGATGTGATCACTGTGATCTTGACCTTTGACCCCCCCCCCCCCCAACATCCAATCAGCTCAACCTTGAGTCCAAGTGAAAGTTTAATTTGAAGACATTCCATCAAGCTGATCTTAAGATATCATGTTCAAGGAAAACTTAAACATACCTTGTGAGGTCACAGTGACCTTGAACTTTGACCTTTGGCTACCAAATTCTAGTTAAGTCATCCTTGAGTCCGAGTTGATATATGAACCAAATTTTAGGAGATTCCATCTCAGCCTTGTTGAGATATTGCGTCCACGAGAATGGGACGGACGGGGTAACCCCCAAAAACATAATGCCTCCATGTCCCAGTTAATCTGAGGTCTGTGGTGGGACCAGTGCGATGAACCAGCTGCTGTTTCCCTCCTCGGCTCAGCGGGCCGGGCCTCGAGCCCGTGTTTACACTCATAACATCTCCGTCCACACGTCGGCGTGCCGTCCGTGTGCCAGCGACACAAAGGGGGATTGTTCAGGCCCTGAAGCCGCTCGACTCCGGCTGGAAACCAGTGGACTTCAAACATGGAAAAAGAGAAGAGGCCGAGATGGAGGAGGAGAACACGAGGAGCTCTTGATTGCAAACGCGATTCCACGTCCAGGTTCACGAGAAAAATAAATGGAGCCGGTACACGTGTGTGTGTGTGTGTGCCAATGTGCGTTGTTCTCGACATTTAACAATCCCAGTGAGTCGGACTGGGATTTTCCAGTCGTACCCTCGGATCAGTGCAGACGACGGCGCTGGGCTTTTCTCTCTAATGGTAAATCAGGTTCTCTGCCCAATGAGCTGTCAATCACACCGCTCTAATGGATAAAACAGCCCTGTGTGTGTGTGTGTGTGTGTGTGTGTGTGTGTGGGCATACATGTAAGTGTGTATATGGGTATATTGGCATGTATGTTTCGTTGTGTGTGTGTGTAATCTTGCTTGTCTGTGCATGTTTGTGTAAGTGTGTGTGTGTCTGACCTCAGAGTTCAGACCTTTCAACACCTTACTGAGACAGAACCCACTCCTTTCCCTTCTCCTCCTCCTCTCATCCTTTCTTCTTACTCCCTCCCTTTCATTTATCTCTCTCTCTCTCTAATCTCTCTGCCTCTCTGTGTTGTTTTCATCCTCTTCTTCCTGTTTTTGCCCCTTTAACCTCCCTGTGACCTCCCCCTCCCTCACCCCTCTTCTCCTTATCACTCTCTCTCTCCCCTGAATGCCAACGTTACACTTTTGCACTCAAGTAATCTCTCTCTCTCACATTTTTTGTCGGCGTAAACTACAATTATCTCATCTTCTCATAATCGTCTGACAGTGTAACAGCGTTTTGGCTCCAGAGCAAAATCTCAGTTTGTTTGGTCGTCTGCGAGTCGGCTCCCTGACTCACTCTCTTTCCTCTTGCATAATTATTTTCCCATGATATTTAGTAAAAAAAGTCATTTTGAACTTGACATGATTTGAGAAAGTCCTACAGTTTAAACATATATAAACTAAGACTGCATTTTCGAGTAGGCTAAACATGGGGGGGGAAACCACGTGAAGCACATACAGAGTTTTTAAGACTCACTTTAATATCACTGAGTGAAATCTGCAGAGCTACACGAGGAATCTTCAAAAGATTGAGTTTCAGTCAACGTCAAAATCTGTGTTTGTGATCTAGACACCTGCAGAGAGGAAAATCTTTTTTAAATCTCTTCTGTTTAGGTCTGACGGTAGAAACGATAAATATCAAACATCCCTCATAACTTCAGAACCATCTGATAAGAAGCCGAGGAAACTTTCTCTAGCGCTTCATCTGAAACCAAAGGCCTGAAACTCTCTCGCCTTAACTTTATTTCTCGACCTTCGTGGTTGTTCTCCACCATGAACTGTCCCTCGCTCTTCTCCTCCCTCATTGTTCATCCTCCATCATTAACGTCTTGCTCTCTTTCCCCCTCCTCCCTCCCTCCACTCTCTCCATCATATCACCCCCTTTTTACCCTTTCTTTAACCCCTCCCTCCCTCTATCGCTCTAATGCCGTTCACTTTCTCCTTCCTGTCAAAGTTCATGCACTTCCTGTCCCAACCCCCTCAGACACACACACACTGAGCAGACACAGTCGACCCTTTGGCCGCATTGGCCCGGTCACAACCTGGACATGCCTGCAGGCGCACACACACACACACACACACACACACACACACACATACACACACACACACCATATGTGCAACTAACCCAGTCATGGCCCAGTCAACACTTACACCCATGTCGCTTTCGCTCCATCTGAGATGAGACACACACACGTTCCCCTCATTCTCTCTCTCTCTAACGCAGACACACAGACACACACACGCACACACACACACACACACACACACACACACACACAGTCCTGGTTGGAGTGAAGCCAGTCTCGGGCAGGAGGCCTCATCCCACAGCATCAGGTACCTCTACTTGTTGTATTTACCGTGGCTGGTTATAATGGCGACATACGGTTGCGTGTGCGGGGGGGGAGCGGAGGTATTAGACGTGATCACAGTTTAAAAACAGATGAAAGTTAAAGGAGGTGAGAAGGAGAAGGAGAAGGAGAAGAAGAGATTTACTCACCAGCACAGTGTAGATATGCAGACAGCTGTAGACTGGAGAGAAATCCACCAAGTCCTGAGCTCCTGGGACCTGAAGACACAAGTTATACAGTTACTACCATAAAAGAGAGAGAGAGAGAGAGAGAGAGAGAGAGAGAGAGAGAGAGAGAGAGAGAGAAAGGAGAAGAGAGCTTTTCTGGGACAAGTTCTACAGATAAAGACATTGCAGCTCTTGTGAAAGGTTTACTGTTATTAGTATGACACCATAATGATATTCCACAGATTGTTTTCTCTGTGTGTTTTGGCTGTGAATCTCTAGAGGAGCATCTGTTTACGTGGTTCGCAGTAATATCAGGCTTGAAATTCAAAATGGAATCATAGAGGAAGAGGATGATGCTTCGGTTAACGACGTTTCGAGGTCAACAGGTTTTGCTAATAAAGCTTTACTGAAGTCAGGTGGTCAGAGAAGTGGTGCGTGACGTTAAAGAACCAGATAAAAACATCCAAACTGTTTTAAGCGTAGATTTTAAACTCTTGACAAATGTTACGAATCGAAAAACTAAACTGAGCTGTAACCGACATCTATCCATCCCTGAACTCATTCCTTTCTCCTGACCAGTTTCCTCTAACTTCCACAGAACAACAACAGTGGCAATTTAACACACACACACACACACACACACACACACAAACACACAAAGACAAAGCAACAACAACCATGTGCCCTCTTGCCCTCTGGAAAGTTTTGTTTCTGTAAAAACCATCGGAGGCACAACACAATGCCAGCTTTGATGTGTGACCTCACGCAGACACGGTCCCGAAAAACAATAAGTGCAAACAAAGGGTTGTATCACCGATAGACAGGGGGTGGGGGGGGGGGGGGGGGTCTGAACTTTAGATGTGAGGCTAGGAAGGGATGAGAGTGCAACAGGAAGTCGAAGAGAACAAGATGAGGAAGAAACCAACGACGTATGGAGGACAGAAAAGATTGGAAAAGAAACACAAACAGGAGGGAAACAGGAAGTCTGAAGAAGAGGAGGGAAAGAAAACCAAAAGATGGAAAGCACAGGGAGGGGAGGGGAGGGGAGGGGAGGGAGAAGAGGAGGAGGTGTGGGTCAGGTAAGAGAAGAGGAGAACAAAGGGAGCAGAGCGAAATAGGATGCAGTGGCACAGGGGAGACAACTGTAAATGAAGGGAAGGGGAAGAGAGGGAGAGACGTGGCAGAGGCAGGATGGCGTGAGGAGACGGGACGCCGATGGTTGGCAACGCCGCGGCCAAGGGCGCCAGCGCGGTCGTAACCCGGCCGGCCGCGGGGTCAGGCCTTTGTTCCAGCCAAGGTCTTCCCGTGAAGAAGGTTGAGTCGAGTTTACAGGACGTAAATAAGCCAAAGGGACGACAGGGACCTGAAAACAGAATGGTGGCACGGGACGAGGCAGGGCGGTGTGACAAGTTCAGCTCTGTTCTCTCCCACTTCATTGTGCTGGAACAACAAAGAGGAACTTTGATCCCGCGAGGCACGACTCCAGGAGTTCAATGTCATGTGACGACAGACGAGTTCATCTTCTGGACAGACTGTGACGGACGCAGATAAATCCGTCTCCTGGTCCTCACGCTGAGCTCAAGGTCGTTTCAGAGACAACTTCAAACAAAGACGTGTTGATTCCTGTCAAACTGTAAAGACGGTGGAGCTCCCTCTTCCGCCAACAAGCACATGACTAGAGGAAATATTAAAGAAAGAATTATGAATTAGATCAGGAAACAAGCTCCTGGATCTGTCCCTTTAATACGCATCCAAATTTAAGAAGTTCTTCCGAGACCAAGGCCCTGATCCCGCCCAGGAGTTTAGTGGAAATCGGTTTAGAGCTTTTTTACCAAATCAAGCTTAGAAACAAACCAACTAGAAAGTCGCCCCCTGAAGCCACATGTATACACGCTCACAAATATCAATTCCTTTAATAAGAGAAAGGTTTTATGAATGTTCTGTTTCATTTTCACATGCGTCTTGTGTGTGTTTGTGTGTTTTCCTCACTTCATCCTCCTCCCCTTCCTCCTCCACATCCAGAATACCCGAGTCCTGTTCTGAAGCCGGACTGCCACCTGGTCCCCCGCTGTCGGTCCCCGCGCCTGTCAACGCCGCCGCCTCCTTCCTGCCACGTCGGCCAATCAGGGCCCTCGGCTTGGAGGAGATGGAGCTGTCCATCGAGCACTGGAGCTGGGCCTGGAGCACAAAACAGAAAATTCCAAACCTGTTTAGATTTCACAGAACAGCGTTGAGGAGGTTCTTCTTACACTTCGTTGTTTAGCCTCAATCTCAGAGTCTGACACCAAAACCAGATTTATTTGTTATTGATAACACGTTTACAGAGCAGCAGCGCCCCCTGCAGCCACACGTGGTAAATACATCTGTTTGGCTCTGAGTCCGAGCGATGAAGTGGTTTTGGTGTGGAGAAAAAAAAACCAACTGAACGGTGGATATTACCCATGATCCTCTGCTTTCTGAACCAGAAGAGCTGCTGCTTTCATAAATCCACCAAACTCTGTTCAGAATTCTTCATATTTTAACAGTTTCCTGCTGATTATTGTAGATAAACTCTGTTTTTTTTATAACTTCTGAGTCTCTTTAACTGATCTCAGTTCAGCTTCACCACTCTTCCACCGGAGCTGATTGTGACAGTTGAATTTGTGACTCTCAGTCAGTTCTTCTCACAGGAGATGGAACCCACTCACCAGAGTTACACAGACCAGATGCTCAGGGAGAGAAGGAGGAAACTTTCTCCTGCTTCACAGCCACTGAACCATCAAACTCGGTCTAATGAAGCTGCTGCTCTGAGGTGAAGGTTTCCCAGTGTTGCTTTAATCCTTGCAGACGAGTGAGACTCACATCTGTGTGATTTTTTTTCGGGAGTTTCAGGAAAAGCTTCAACTCAGCTTCTGTGTGACGAGGTTGAGCCCTTTGACTGAGACCTGCCACACCTCGTCCCCCGATGCTGGAAATGAGCTAATAAAAGTGATTTACCAAGGCAGCTAAGAATAAAAACAGAGGGGACAGGAAGGGAAGAGCAGGAAGGATGAAGAGTCAATGAAACCAAAAAACAACAGACAGAAAATAAGTGGTAAAGACTTGAAAGCAGAGACAAGGACGACGTCTCTGTGGTTCTGCTCGGTGGAAACTTCATTTAAGTCGCATTAGAAACAATTAGGCAAAGTTAAACATTGATTATCAAATCCAATATGAGACTAGTTTTAAAGTAGGTTTCATCTTTGTTCTTTGGGTGATGCAGCAACGATCCTACGAGGAAGGTTTCCCAAAATAAACAGACATAAATGAGGTGGAGCGAAGACATAAGGAAATGGAAAAGATTCACAGAACAATGGGATATGCAATATGTCCTGTCTGGGTCGATATTTTGGGGGGGGGGGGGGGGTGTCATTTTTTCCTGCCACTGCATTGGATAAAGAATACTAAAAATAAAAATAATCAAACAGCAGGAAGTTTTGGTTATAAAGTAATGGAAGCTTGTATCCAAAACAAAATGAAAACAAAGTCTGGAGACGACCGGGCGCACGTCTGAATCTCCATTTGTACGAATGCGTCATTTTGTGTTGTTGCACACGACAAAGTTCATGTTTGCCTCCGTAATGTGACAAAACAACTAGTTTTGTAATGTTTTTCAAAAAGGTGCAAATATCAGAATATGGAAATAGCCGTTTCTTTGGGATCTATATCCATCCATCTTTATTCCCACGCAGTTCTGTGGGAAAACCTTGTTGTGTCGGACGGCATCTTTCCATCCACTCCCCAAAAAAAAAGGCTGAGAACGCGGCGGTTTCCTTTGCTCGCCGGCGCCAGCACGCTCCCGACCTCTGCCGCTTCAATCTGCCGATGAGGACGTCGATAAACACGTCAGAGGCTCGGAGCCGCTCGATTTCAGCCGTTAATGAGAAAAGCTGGTGTTCTGGAGAGGGTGGATATGCACAAATACGGAAGGGGACAATATCAGTGATGTTGGGAGAATACAATGCCATCTTTGATCTGATGCCCACACATGCACTTCTCGCACACATGAGTCATATCGGACAATGCAAAATTAGTGGAAAGGCCCATTCCTCCTGCAAACGAGATGAGGGGGGGAAGCCAGCGGGGACAGAACTGAACCAACACGGTAACAAACCCTCGAGAACAAACAATCTCCACAAAAATGTGCTCACAACATCACGAGTGTTTTCACCACAACTCCTCAAAAGTACCTGGAAGAGACTGGCCGACAACTTCCAGAAGTCTGCGTTCATCTTATCGGCTTCACAACTTGGCATGTGTGTTGTTAAGGGACCAAGGAGAAGCAGTGATTTGTATGTGTTGAATAATCGTGCAAACGTGACCTTGTAGTTAGTGGACGCACAACTGCAGATAAACCAGGTGGGTGGGAGACACACAAAGTTTTCAGACATCGCACTGCCCCAAAGACTGTTTTATAAAAAGCTCTTCACACAACGTCCAAGCATAAAAAATGAACAAAAAGTGACGCTTCATTGTGTAAGTGTTTGAGGAGGACTCACTAATGACACGGAGGTAGCTCCAGAGCATCAGCACATGACAAGAGAACACACACGTTTACAACGCACACTGCACTGGTTGCGTAGAGGATGGGCACAGACGCTTCCCCCTGCATGGCATTCCTCTCCGATCTGTCAAAGGCTTTTTCTTTCTCTTTCTTTCCACGTTTTAAATGGACGTCAGCACCTACGTCAGATAATTCCACTTTAGCATTCGTCAACAGGTGTGCGTGTGTCTCGGGGGGGGAATCTACGGGGCGCCCTCTATACACACTCACCCCGCCATTCACTCTCACTCGTCGCACAATATCTTTTTTAACTCCCGTCTTTTGTCCGGGTGGAATTCCAACGCGGCACTTGGACCTCGAGTGCGGGAGTGTGCGTCATATCCTGCGCAAATGACCCGTGAGAAAAGAGGGGGAGCGGAGGATGAAGGGAGAGGAAGAAAGTGATGATGATGAAATGGGAGGGTGGAGACGGAAGGAGAGTGAGAACAAACTGCTGGAGGGTAAGAACCAGAATCTATTAGGAAATTAGAGAATTAGAACAAAAAGTACTTTTGAAATGTACTATTTGTTTATTCTTTGAGATAACAGGGTTTATATCTGCAAACATATCGGCTTTGCTTATTCGTAAATTAATTATTAAATATGTTATTGTTTTGGTTCTGGACCCAATGTTCAAGTATAGGATTTTCACTTCTACTGAAAAACAATCTGCCTTTTACTTAAAGCACATCTCACTGCACTTCACTGCTGGATTATGTCCTATGACTGGGATCAGGATCGGGGGGGAAAAACCTGACCGGACATCCCCTCTGTGGATCACTTTTTGGCAGCCAGACGACAAGCCAGAAATAATGGTGCGCATTGCCAGTGAGCTGTGGAGCATTATTCTGCAGACACACACACACACAGACACACACACACACACACACACACATGCAGAGTGACTGACACAACGACCTATAAGCGTCTATTTTTGGTTTTCACCGTGATGGTTCCATACACGGACGCAGCGTGCGCCCTGTGCCACCCTCGCAGCACGCACACGCATGTGTGTGTTCAGTAACTAGATACAGGTAATCAATCTTCTTCCACTTCACAGGCCCAGCAATCTGTTTCCCATTAGTGTGTGTGTGTGTGTGTGTGTGTGTGTGTGTCTGAGTGTGTGCAGTAACTACTGAATACACATCAGAAGCTCTAAGCTCGTCCTTTGCGGGGCATTAATAGAAGAAACGGGAGGAAAAGAAAAAAAAAAGAGGTGGAAAGATGAGGAGATGGAAAGAGGGAGAGGAGACGGACGTCTTGAGAGCGGGGGGGGAGGAAATGTGATGTGACAGAGCGAGAGAACGAGGGAAATGACAAATGACAGAGGAGAGTCCTGAAACAATGACAGAGACATTTGGACCAAGTCTGGTTCAAGATTCCTTCACTTTAATCCTTCTACTGTGTCTTCAGCCACTGATCCATGTTTTCATCGGTTCTTCTTCTTTTTCTTCTGCTCCCTCTCTCTCTCTCTTTCATCCCCCTCTTTTCAACAGTGGGTGCTTTGGGTACGATTTGGATGAAATAGGATCCAGGACGGTTGGAGTAATAAAATCAGTTTGAAGGAGTTCGAGGGCTCAGTAGACACCAGAACTCTGTTTCGTCCTGAGACTGTCCTCTGAAGAAAGACGACCATCAAGTGGCCCTTGATGACCTTGGACCTTGGAGAGGGGGGGGGGGGGGGGGGGGGTCCAAGGTCACGCACACCACCGTGCGGCCATGGGTTCGTCACTGAGGACGTGTCCAAGAAGCACCTAAACGTTTGAGATCATTGTCATGATGCTGAAACCATGTGAGAACTTGTACTTCCTGTTGGATAAGAACCAAAAACCAGTTCAACCCTCAGGAGACTGAAATCCGGCCAGATCATGTGATGTCATCTTTTCTTAGTTTGGGTTTATTCCCCCGTTTTGTCTCCATCCTCGTCTTCGTCTCCATTTTCCTCGTGGTATCCTTCCCCCCTTCCTCACGCACTAAATCTCCTCTTCTAGTCATTGTCTCCACTGTCCTCCTCCTCTTCCTCCTCCTCCTTTTCTCTAACTTGTCCTCCTTCATCTTCCTTATTCCAATTTTGTCATTTTACCCATCTTCCTCCCTCATCCCTCATCCTCCTCCTCCTCCTCCTCTTCTTCTACAGGCACGTGCCAGCACACAATAGCTCCATTGTGCGCCCTGTGCTCTCCTCCATCTCCTCCCTCCATCCCCTCTCTCCACAATCTATTTATTTTCACATCCTCGGTCACGGGGGCTGTAACGACAGCTGGGTACAGAAAGTTGGAGCTAATTTGGAACAGAGCAGGCAGGAGAGACACATTGTCTGAGAGGGTGAGATGGAGAGACGGAGAGAAAACCAGGCAGACGGAGGAAGAGAAGAGTGAAGGAGGGTTTAAGGAATGGAAAGGAAGGAAGGAAGAACTTCTAATTTCTTTTGTCCACACACACACACACACTTACAAGGCTTCCCACTGGGCGCTCTGAGCCAAACATTTGATACAACAACATAATCCCGGTATCAGTATCAGGGCTGCCGGACCACTGGGGTTTCCATAAACTCCCTGGTCATTAGTGGTTAGAGGAGTTAGCGGTTAGTTTCTCCAGCGACTGCAAGTGGATTTTCTACACCAGTGATTCTCAGGTTGCGGCCCGAGGACCCCCCATCCCGGAGGGTCACTGGAGGGTTTCCAGCGTGTGGCTGAGGAGTGATACGTGGAGAAAGTACTCATCAGCTTTTAATGGCACTGGGGTTTCATATGATCATAATTATCTTCGTGCTTACGGCAGAATTAATGCTTTAATCATCACAAGAGGGAAAAGAATATCAGGAAAAGGCAACGTCATGAGAATCGAGAACAGTTCAGGAGCTGGTTGATTGACTGGTTCTGTTTAAATCGATCTAAAATAACAACAATGAGGGCTAGAACTTTCTTTAACTTTGCAAAAGAAAGTTTCAGGCCTCTGATGTCATTGTGTTTCATTAGAGATCGAACTCATAAAACACAATCGCACCAGATATTAGTTAGAGAGGAGCAGAGGAAAAATGTGTAGATAATAAAATAACTTATAGGGTTCCGAAATATTCTGTACAGTCCTTTGGAACAATATGTTTTACATGTTTATCAAGAAGAATTTGGTTAAGATAACAAAGATTTATCTTAGGTTGGACAGAGTTTACAGATATGAAGCATTTTGAAGGTTCTGCAAGAAATGACGTCAGAGAAAGAACTTTAAAGAATAAACAGTTTCCTCTCACTTGTTTGTGTTGATGATGGAGAGCGCTCACTGACATGCATTACAAAATCACCTGTGTTACTGACTCCTGGTTCTATAGAGAACATTCATCAAACCATCTGGTGACCTCCATGACCTGCACTGCTTCTGTTTCTCTGTCTGCTCAACTATCAGCTGTGGTTCTAGTAAAAGAAACTGGGTCTCTAGTGACATCTAGAGGCCGAATATGACTTGACATGGATAAAGAGGTTGTGCTGTTAACGAGGGTCGAGTTACAAATTAGAGAGAGAGAGAGAGAGAGAGAGAAAGAGAGAGAGAGAGAGAGACACTCCATGGAGCAGCATTCCCCAAAGTGATTGAGTCACACAAATAAACAAGAGGCCTCACTTTGAGCCGAGGATACCACAAGAGAACACAACACACACACACAGACACACACACACATATAGAGCAGTGAGGTAAGTGCTGAAAAGCTGCCTGTCTATGTGTGTGTGTGTGTGTTTGTCAGAGTGTGTACATTCATCGACAAGACGTCTCCAGGAACGACTACATGGCTGTTTACTGGCAGCAGAACCACAAAGCGACACACACACACACACACACACACACACACACACACACACACACACACACACACACACAAGCTGCTTCTGATTAACAGAGACAAAGACACGATGGAGAATAAAAGTCATCTGTGGCCTGAGAACAGATGATAAAGAAGAAAGTCACACTCTTCAGTCCAGATCAACAAACAAACACACACGACAAATAAAGACCGACAACCCTTCTATTCCGACCTGACACATGTTAACGACCGGACTGATCACATTAGAATTCGAGCTCCTGACGTCTGTGTTCTTGAGAAATAACTCAACAGTTACAGGAAAGATTGTTTTGTACAGAAGTTCACGAGCTCCACGGGATTAATCATAAAACTGTCCGACTTTTTTATCTTCCTCAATCATCGGGTCAGAGCTGAAATGTTTTCTTTGGTTTCTGGGATTCATACCTGCAGTAATAATGATATTCCCATCAAGCTCTTATGTGTGGATTTATTACAAGTTGCAAGATTCCATCACTTATTATTCAGCTGGGATGAGTGTGATGGGATCAGGGGTCTGGCACGAGCTGACGGACATCTTTCAAAAGAGGCTTCCAGACTGCTTGACGACTCCGTGTGTGTGTGTGTGTGTGTGTGTGTGTGTGTGTGTGTGTGTGTGTGTGTATGTTTATGTTAGTGTGTGATTTGTGTACCTGTCTGATGGCCGTCTCTCCGATCTTTTCCGAGTGTTTCCGGATGCTCTCCAGGAAGTCCCTCAGCTGCGTCATGGCAGTGTCCCGGATCTGCGTCCTCAGCTTGGGGATGTTCTCTGCCATGATGGAGCAGAACCGGTACTGACCCGCCCGGGGGAGACATGTCTGCTCCAGCTGCTCCAACGTCCGCAGCGCCGGGTAGTACCTGACACACGTGAAGGGATATGAGGCATGGGAAGACAGTTTCCAGTTTATTGATTAAACCTTTTTATGGTTGTTACCTCGGCCAAGGAACATTATTTTTTTGTTGGTTTGTCAGCAGATTAACACAAAAACTACTAAACCTGTTTCCACAATATTTGGTGGAAGCCTGGAATTGGGGTCAAGGGACAATCTGGTTTCATAGGGGGGGGGTTCTCCAGTTGCTGTACATTAACAAATAAGGCTAGAAAGTAAAACTTGGTTAAGGCTGAACCCCACTGGCATTGATGTTTTTTTTTGTGTGTCCGAGCAGTGAGTTTGTGTTACTGTGTTACTGATACACATGGTTATTACTTGTTCTCCCTGATCACACAAATATCATTTCAAAATGTGGGTCCAAATCAAATTTGAACGGAGTGAATTTAAATGTGGTTTTCATAAGGAGACTCTCGGGAGGTTTGAGTTCTTCTCCTTCTCGTTCTTTGACTCTTGTTTAACCAGGAAAAGTGTCACTGAGATTAAACATATATTTTATATGAAGCGTCCCGGCCACGTCAGGGAGAAATGGGAAGAGAGACTTTAGGCAAACTAACAAGACACGCAACAGTACAACCTTGTCCTGGCTGCCTGATGCGTGACTATAAGCAAGCAGAAACACACAAAGATAAACAAGTCGACAAGCACGAGCGTACACACAGAGGGAGAAATAAACACACGCAGACACACCTCAGGGACCCCGGGCAATACAATATCCCCAAAACACTTCACTCCACTTCACTCCACTGCGTCTCTCACGCACACAAACACACACACACACACACACACACACAGACACACTTTCTCTCTCGAGGAGCAGTCGTCGCTGGCTGACCTCTCGCTGCTCTCTGCTGAGCCGGGCAGCCGCAGGACAGAGAGAAGTAGAAAAACACACAAACAAACGACAAATTTATGACCCAACCAGACTCCTGTCTGCAGGTCAGGCCGAGGCCAGAGAGAGAAACAGAGACGGGCTGTGTGTGTGTGTGTCCGTGTGTGTGTGTGTGTGTGTGTGTGTGTGTGTGTCTCCGTCCAGGAGCTCTGCCTCCATCTAGTGGCCGAGGGCTGAGACTCAACAGTCAGATAAAAGTCAAACTGCACAGGTGACATGTTCATCAGACTTAAAACCCAACTTTCATCATATGTGCTTATTGATTTCACATTCACGTCAACGCCACGAGGGCCTGAGCCAAGAGATGACAAATGACAGACCTGACCTTCAAAAGTACAAAAGATAATCTCCACCTTGTCCTATGCTCTGAAATTATGTAAAAGTGTGTAAATTCATGAATAAATCAGAATGCACAAGATGTCTCAAACCTGTAAAGCAAATTAAATAACGTACCTTTTAAGTCTCATCTGCTCCTGCAGTCTGCTGTACATCTCCAGGACTGGTGAAATCAAAAAGAGACCAAGAAAACAACCAGGAATCAGGCTGAGAACGGGACTATACATTCAGCAATTAAATATATTTTTGATTTGCTGTCCCTAAACATAATCATGTAAAAGTTCCTGATGTGCAAAGCCTCTGAAAATAGGCCTAAAATCTTAAAATTCAAGATTTTCAATAGAAAAATAACATTTCGGGGGTTTCTCTGTGTTTAGTGATTCTAGAGAAAAGAAAGACACCAACACAACATGTCTCTTTGTGTAAATCCACAGTGTTTACATGGTGGGTGTGTTACCTGGGAGGCAGTGGGACAGTTTGTCGATGGTGGTGGCGATGTTTCTCTGCTGGACTCGACACTGCTGCAGTTCCTCCATGGAGGTGATGAGCTGGAAACAGGAAAAAACATGAAGAGGAAGAGGAGGAGGAGGACGAGAAAAGAGGTGAAGAAGGGAAGACATTGAAAAGGGACGTACCACTTTGCCGTCATCCTGAAGATGCTTGTTGGTCTCAGTCACTTGACTCTGAAACGGGAGGAATTAAGAACAAATTAAGAAAAAAACATCAAGAATCATCTTTTAAATCTACTTTTACCATCTTTAACTCCTTTGTCTCCTCCATTCCCCCCCCCACCTCTCCGTCCCTCCTCACCTTCAGCTTCTGCGCCTCCCCTCGTACTTTGAGCAGCTCTGTGATGGAGTCCACGAACCCCTGGAAGTGATGGTTGCACATCTTCTCGATCTCCCTGTCGTGGTTCCGGATCCGCATGTCCAGCTTCTCCACGAAGAGGCCATGTTCCTGTCCATCGTACACCGACCTGGAGGACAACAAGAGGGCAGCAGGTGAGAAGGGTCATTTTTAATTTTTAATTATATATACACATGAGCAGTGACAGCAGAGAACGTGAGGAAAGAGGTGTCCAGTTGAGGAAAGAGGTGCATGTGCCACGTAAGCCCACTAGGGGGCGTTACAGCAGTGCTCTTCAGCAACACTGAGCTCAAAACTTTCCAGACATCCAGACTCTGGTTTTATTTTAATCAACTAGGAAAGTTTCCAGTTAAATGTGTTGCTGGAGGCCATAGTAAATAAAGGTGATACATTTAATCATATTAAGTCATATTAAATTAAAATTCATCTTTTATGTTTATGAATATGTTTGCAGTTAGTATCGAAGAGATCTCAATACTGTACCAAAGAGTTTTGTCTTTTATATATTGAATGACACGTTTTTTTAATAAATACATCTATAATTTTAAACTTAAATTTAAACTGTGAACTTCTGCACACTCCAGACATTTAAACCAGCTACTGTCTCCTTCTTGATGTCATTTTTTTTTCTTGTGTGTCTAGACTAACTCTAACCCTAACCCAGCCATTAGACAAACAAAGCAACATTCAACAGAGGGAGAGGTTCTATCAGGACTTCCACTGCAAACACAGGTTTCACCACAGTGAGTATAAGTGTTACTGAGAGTGAGACACGAGCAAACACACAATCATAATCCTGCTGTTGACTTAAAGGTTTCTCTACTTGATACAGTCAATTATTTCTCTATATCAATTATCATCTATTTAACGTGTACTTTATTTTATTTTATAGACTACAACACTACTCAGTTACTAAAAAGTTAAACTAAAGAAAAGAACCCTGAATAATGTCTTCGTAGAATAAAAGTGGATCCAATAAAAAAATTACTTTATGTAGGATTACCGAGTCTGTGAGAGAAGAAGCATTTAAACATTTATAAGTTCAAACAATTGATTGAAGTGGTGACATAAATTGTCTCTGTCACAGAAATAACAGCTTTTCCTGTGTTCCCTCGCTTCTAAAAACAGCACATACAAAAACACACACACACACACACACACACACACACACACAGACACACACCTGTGTATGGATATGATCCCCCACCCTTCTTCCTGTTGACCAGGAAATGCCCGACTTGTACAATAGAGTGCAGGTCTGACGCTACACACTGCTTTCTTTAGACACACAAACAATAAGGAATGAATGTCAAAGAACCAAGAGCAGGAATGGTTGTGTTTCTCTGTGTGTGTGTGTTTCTGTGTGTGTGTTTGTACCGCTGCCCTCGACAAACACTGAGCCACGTACCGAGCCACAGACTGATAAAGTAAATATCTAAATTACCCAATGAACCCCGGAGTGAAAGTGTCACAGACGTTGTTTATAAAGAAAGAAGTGAATCAGAAAGAAAGAACGAGAAAAAAGTTAAGAAACTGTTTGTAAAATCCATCCCTTTGTTATTAGAATGAACAGATGGTCGTTAGAAGGATCAGAAGAATAATCCTGATTACTGTCATACAGTGACATCATCTGCAGGATAATAAAAACAAGGTTATTCAAAGTTATAAATGATTCGCTCCTCTCCCCTGTGAAGTCTACACACAATAGCTTGTTTCCTGACAACGTGCACTAGCCTTTACAAGGTAAGATTAGCTTGTGTGTGTTAGCAGGCACTGGTTTTGATTAATAACCGTGCACACGCCTGTAACTCTCCCAGTGCCAGTCTGCCACTGAGAGCAGAGGAAAGAAGACGATCACAGGAATGAAGAAGAAATAGAAGTTAGATCATTTAAGTTCTCCCTGAAGATAGTTTTATATGAGCTCCTCTGCCTTTTCAAAATCTTTAAATATTACTTTTTAATCCTTAGAATGAAATTTTGGAATCCTTTTACCTATTCAGACCTGAATCTGTGAGACAGACCTCATACAGTCCTTCAGAAGATAATTTCAAATATCTATACCTCTACAAAGTTAGAATAAGCCATATGTTGTAATAATTCACTTCTTTGGGCCTTAACATAGGTGGAATATTAGATAATTTACCATCTATAGGCATCAAGAAATCCTTTAAAAGGATTAAATTAAGATTTTGTTTACATCATCTCAAATTGTAGTTCTTAAAATATGCTTTAACGCCTCTAAGAATTGTTGGAAAAAGTTAGATATTAACAATTTTACCTGCTCAAGCCTCAAAATGTTATTGCCAACAACCAGCAAACAAACTAAAGCAATAAGGTTGAATATTTTACGACTGACAGAGAGAGAAGATATAGATTAATATGATAAGATACATAGATTAAGAAGAAGGAGATGATCAAAGGAGAGGAGGAGAACGAGGAGAAGCAGGAAAAGATCTTGGGTTGGACGACTTAACTACACAAACTATAAAAGTTTCACAACGAGGAGCATTGACACAAGAAGAGTGTGTGTCTGTGTGTGTCTGTGTGTGTGACAGCTGGCTCAATAGGATCTTAACCCAAGTAGAGCACAGACACCTCCCAGTGTGTCAGAGTGGATGTGTCCCCTCCCACGTACAGGCCGATGAGTCAGCGGGGAGTGTGTGAGTGTGTCTGTGAGTGTGTGTGTGTGTGTCTGTGTGTGTCTCTGTTAGCAGGGACTGGTTTTAATTTATAACCGTGCACACGCCTATAGCTCTCACCGAGCCTGGTACCGTCAGCCACACAGTTGTGTTGAATTTCTCAGACCATGATGACGGTCAGAAGGTTCCACCCTGAGCTGCACGACTCATATGAACAGTGTAACGTTGTGTACGCAATGTTCACTCCACACACGTGTAACACAATAACTTGTGTGGAATCACAGGGAGATGTTGTGTATTTTCGACATTAATAGAGGTCACACAGAAATGGTTTTCATGTCCATCTCCAGCTCCATATTTCACCTAAACTAAAATACCAGCACATATATAAAAACTGTATCGAGGTCCCAACGGCGGCCCGACCAATCAGGAGGCGGACTCAGCTGTCAATCAAGATATATGACCTCGTTTATATATGAAAACCAAACTTATCAGAAACATGGAGGAGCTCTTGTGTCTTTATATTCATCTTTATTACGTTTATATCACGGCAACAACATAAGGAAAATAATCCAGAGGTAGACTTAGACCTGTGGTTTAAACCGCCTGCACTGCCGTCCTGAAGAAAGACTGTGTCCCTGATGGACACATGCCGACCAATCAGGAAAGGCCAGTTTCCATGATGATGTAGTAGGAACCCACATAATAAGCAAACGCATAAAAGGTTCCCTGTTATTAATGAAAAAATTGATGGCCGCTGCACAGTGTTAAACACAGGGTGGAGCTCAGAACACACACACACACACACACACACACATACACACACACACACACACAGGCTTCTCCTGACTTGTAGCAGCATGTCTGGAGTTGGCGGATGAGGTTTGCCAATGCAGAAAATACACACACACAAAAAATTCAAATTGCAACGCGCTTGGAATAATCTGTGTCAACAAACACAATCAGACAAAGAAAAGTGCAAGGTTGATACACACTAGGCTGTTTGTGAGGCAAACACACACATGAGCGACAAAATCAGTCGGCAACAGACAAAAAATAACACAAATTCACCGAAACATATGAAAAAATACATCTAAAGAACCTATTCGGCCAAAGTACAACAACACAAAAGCCACTGATGGAACTTCTATAATTCATTCTATTAATTCATTGCTGCATCCAAACTGTTCTGTTCATATGAGCAAGCAGACCCACTCAGGTCTCTCCTGTGTTTGGGTGGATGTGTGTAACCTGTGGGAGTGGCCCACAGATCAGTCGAGCTCCTGTCACACAGATCCTGAGTTATGCTGCCGTCAGGGAGACGTGTTGCAGCCGGACTCGACCTGCAAGCTGCTGCAGCAGAACACACACAAACCTGAAGGAACCAACCCGACAACCCAAACTACTTCATGTGTTTGGTGTTGAACTGTTTCTTATCCTCGGCCCCACATGACGCTGTCGAACAAGAGGAAAGACAACCAGGGGTTTCTCGTCCCACACGCGTTTATCTCTGTAGAACACGTGTGTAACAAAACAGGAAATTGGAAAACACATGTAAAGTTGCTGGTGGTTGATAAGGAATAAAAACAAAACGTGCTGATAACTGCTTGTATTGCTCCGGGAAGGATTCAGCAGAAAACCAACACGGTGTCTCTTTCTGCTGACACTTGCCTCCTTCATCATCGGATGAGCTCGCCTCTGAAAACTCTCTCTTCAACCTCCCTCTGGGCTAAAGATAGAAAATGACGTGACAGCTACAGACATAGACGCTGCTATTATATTTTAAGTGCGTGAGTGTGTGTGTGCACTGGCTGGAGTGGAAACACTGGAGGAGATAAAACATCACTCTGGAGGCTCACGAGACAAAAGAAGAAATAACGGTACAGACGTCGGGTTGCCGGTCTGAATCAATCACCGTGGCTCTGACGTGCAGACACACACTCTCCGAGGAGGAGAATATGGAAGCCAGAGGTGTCACACAATGCTCATGATAATATATGGCAACGGAGAGCGCCAGAGAACACACACACAAACACACACACACTTAGTATGGCTTGATAAACTCCCATCAGGCACAGCGACTGGCCTACATAGCGAGGAGAAGGTGACCGATACAGAGGGACAAGAGGAAAACACACACTGACACTTATAAACACACACACACACACACACACACACACACACACACACACACACACACACACACACACACACACACACACACACACACACACACACACACACACACACACACACTGGTCATTTACTCACTGCCTGTTTCCTCTTTGGACAATCAGGTCAGACACAGTTTCCACTGAGAGGCCACAACAGAGCCTTATGAAGATATACCTGAATGACACTTGCTCTTTACACTGGAACTGACTGAGAGTCACAGCTTCAACTGTCACAATCAGCTCCAGCAAGTTGAAGAGTGAAGCTGAACTGAGATCAGCTACAAAGACTCAGAACTTATTAAAAAAACTGAGTTTATCTCCAATATTCAGCAGGAAACTTTGAAAACATGAAGAGTTCTGAACAGTTTGGTGGATTTGTGTTACAGCAGCAGCTCTTCTGGGTCAGGAAGCAGAGGATTCTTCATATTCAAACTGTAATGACCTGATCGAAGTCACAACACACAGTCTTCTCAGATGCTTTGGAGCAATCACGACTCCAAAGCATCTGAGAAGCAAACAAGATCATAGGACAGAAGTCGAGCGAGTGGACATGTTGATGGCATCTCTAACGAAGAATACAAATATCTTTATGTACGTGAAATTATAAAGATGACGAGATTGGAGTGCTTTAAGAGATTTAGCCTGACACTGGTTTCGATGTGCTGTAAACAAAAAATATGTGTTTTCCATGTGTGATACACGTCTGACCAGGACAATCTCCTGCTGCTTCTTCATACATGAAAGACAAACTCTGATAGATGGTTAATCTTCTAAATAAACTGTGTTGTCTCTGTGTCTTCACATGCATGTCAGCAGAGACTGGGAGGACTGGGACCCACTCACATCCGAACCCAGCTGCACGAAACAGACTCCAGGGATGTGAAACCATGAAGCTGGCACCACACACACACACACACACACACACACACAGAGAAAAGTCTTTCAGCCCTGCAAGGGAAGTTTCCTCTGAATTATTGAGCAACAGCAACAACACTCATGAGCCTTTCCAAGCAACACACACACAACCGGTGCCTGTGTGTGTGTGTGTGTATAATGCTGAATTATCCCTGGGGGGGGTGAACTGTCTCATTCAGTGCACACAGGCTGCTGCACTTGACACTCCTTGATGGGAACGCATCCCAGCTGATGCTAACCACCTAGCGGGCTCGCTGCCCCTGAACCTGCCGGAGCTCCTCCAGGTGACAGTCACCGACACGAAGCACAGACGCTGCCCGACGAGCAGAGGGAAGCTCTGCCACCACAGACAGCCTCGACTCCCGCTGCAGCCTCTGCCACCACTGAGCAGAATGTCAATGAGTTAGCCCAGTTAGCTAGCGTTAGCATGAGTTACTGAAACCCCCCCCCCCCTTTCACCCGAACAAGTTGATAACAAATAAAAGTGTAACAAGCATAAAGTTGAGGTAAATAGAAAATAAGATGAAGATAAAGTCAAATGATTAAACTCAGTCAGAATGTTTACACGCTGCGTCATTGTTTTAATGAGCTACAACTAGTGTTTGCTAAAGTTAGCAGGTTAGCTGTCCGACAATGGGCGCACGCTGGTTAAAGTTTGGACCCAGCCTGAGGAGCGTCGGGGGAGTTGCTAACTCGGAGCTAGTCGCGCCTGCGGGGGTCCAGCTGCTCCCCCCGGGGAGGGGCACCGGGCAGCAGCCGGGGGAGAGGCTGCCGGCGCGGGGCTCTACTCACCGGAGGGTCGGTCCGATGCAGTTGGAGTCGGTGCTCTCTATCTCCCGCAGGATGCGTTCATGTTCGGCGGCTGTCTCCATGCTCGCCATCCTGCATGTTGCTGTGGACGGTTCCGAGCTGAGCCAAGCTGAACCGAACCGAACCGAGCCGAGCCGAGCGTACTGGCCGTGCACGGTGCGTGTGAGGGTTGGCTCGCTGTGGTTACAGAGCAGCGGGAGTGAGCGGTGTTAACTTGTGGGGGGAAAGGGGCGGGGTCGTGTGTCGATGGGCGGAACAACCGGAAGTGCAAACACCTGAACAACGTGTAATGTTATGATAAATAAATGTGAATATTGTAATAATAAAGCTATATAATACATAAACCCCTCTATCTAAATTTATATATGTGTTTATTTATATACATATAGTGTAATTATGTACATATATATAGTACAATGTTATTTAGTTTACTACTGAATTTATAACCATTTATACTATGTAAATATATGTTGTACTTTATTACGCTGACATTATTTTAGATATTGTGACAGTTATTTAGTTACCGGAAACAATAAAGTGGGAGTAAGAGTTCACCTGCATCTAAGGTTCGTACGTTCAGCGTTTCCTCTATTCCTTTTCAAAACAAAATAACTAACCAGCAACCTGGCCTCAGTTTATTCTAATTTAGTATTTTTAATCTAGAATTTATCTGCATATTCAATACATCTCCACTATTCTAACTCTTAGTGGTATAATTATACCAATAAGCTGCTTTTTTATATCTTTAGATAAATTACATGCTTTTATTCTGCAGGCAACACGCACTACATCCGGCGTCCCGCTAGCTTAACTCTGCGAACCTGATATTGCTGGTTCCTGCACGGGAAAGAATAGAAGCGAGAAATGGAGGTAAAACAACAATAATAATAACTTTTAAAGACATTAGATTTTAAAGAGTAAACAGATAAAAGAAGTCACGTGTGTGTGAGACTGTGAATCTGTGAATCGTCGCCGCCATGATGGAGGACAGTGTGTTTACAGCAGGACTCATTCATAGAGATCAAAGTCCACAACAGTGAAGATTAAAATGTAATGTTGCTGCACATGAAACTTTATTGTTTTATTATTTATGTTTATTCAGCTTTAAGTAAACTTGTATTTATGTGTGTGTGTTTCTGCAGAATGTGCAGTGTCTATATAACACACACACACAATGAAACATTATTATTACTGTTGCATTTACAAATTAACAGTTACATTTTTGTTAATATACTACTTTATGTACTTTCGTGTATATTAAACCACCACAATAAATGATAAACTGTCAGTGTATCATATGATGTGTATGTGTGTGTGTGTGTGTGTGTGTGTGTGTATGTGTGTGTGTGTGTGTGTGTGTGTGTTCTTCAGCCCCAGAAGAAGCTGATAAACTCGGTGGAGGGCTGCGTGGACGAGGCCCTGTGCGGCCTGGTCCGGGCCAGCGGGGGCCTGTCGCTGCTGGAGGGCCACAGGGTCGTGCTCCGGTCCGACCTGGAGGCTCTGAGGGGCAAAGTGGCCCTGCTGTCGGGGGGAGGGTCGGGGCATGAGCCGGCACACGGGGGTAAGTCCTCTTTAATCGTCTCATCAGCATTTATCTCTCACACTTTAATCTCCCGGCCTCGTGTCTGCAGGTTATGTTGGTGCAGGAATGTTGTCGGCAGCAGTCGCAGGTGGAGTGTTTGCATCACCACCACCGGCCAGCATCCTGGCAGCCATCATGTCTTTGCATAATGCAGGTGATGTACACCTGATGCACAAGCTTGGTTTTATGTCATTTTATTTACTAAATGCATATTAATACACTCAACTCTGGACATTTTCCTGAACTTGTCCTGTAAGCCCTCCAGTAACATGTCCAAGTGAGTCCATGTGACATGAAACTGGGAAAATACAAACATAACCTCATGGGTGGAGGTGATAAGAACCCTCCTCCCTCCACAGGAGCCTCCGGGGTCCTTCTCATCGTGAAGAACTACACCGGCGACCGCCTCAACTTCGGGTTGGCTGCAGAGCAGGCCCGCTACCTCGGCGTGGCCGTCGACATGGTGGTCGTGGCTGAGGACTGCGCCTTTGACCGGCCCGGTAAGGCCGGGAGGAGAGGCCTGTGTGGAACCGTCTTTATACACAAGGTAAACGACAGAATCAACAACAAACGTTAACTATTTGTTACTTATAAAAATTAAAATCTTACCGTCCCACACTTCCTGTCAGCTGGCAGGTGCGTTGGCAGAGGAAGGCTCCTCATTGGACCACATCGTCGCCAGGTTGACAGAGGTTTTAAAGGGGGTCGGTGAGTTTCTCCTCCACCTCCTTCACCTCCTCATTCCCTCACTGCTCCGTCTTTATCGGGAGGCTTTTCCCCAAGTAAAACATTCTGTTGATGTTTGTTCTGCAGGTTCGCTCGGTGTGAGTCTGTCTCCGTGCAGCGTCCCCGGCTCCCTGCCCTCATTCGACCTGTCCCCAGGAGACATGGAGCTGGGTCTGGGTAAGAGACAGAGGGAACAGGATCAATACTGGATCTCAGATCAGATACCAACTGTTTAGGTTAATTTTGTTGATCAGCAAATTGACATTTACTCATATCACATAAAACAAACATTTAAATGCATCTGTCTCTTAATGTTCACCACCGTCTTCCATCTTGTTTTTCAGGTATCCACGGGGAACCTGGGATCAAAAGGTCAAAGGTGATCCAACGACACAAACCGACTTCTAATTTGTGTTTGATTCCATTGACGCTGTTTCTCTAAAGTTATGAGTTCTAACTGTTAATCAGGTGACTTCAGCCGACGAGGTGGTGAAAACCATGATCGATCACATGACCAACCCTGACAGCCAATCGTGTCTGCCGCTGAAATCAGGTTCGCTCAATTTTAACGTATTATTACAGTTAGTGAGTTTTAGTGTCAGTGGACAGTGGTAATTTGACCTGTGTGTGTGTCTGTGTGTGTGTCTGTGTGTGTGTCTGTGTGTGTGTGCGTCCTTCCATCGTACAGGAGACAATGTGGTTGTGTGTGTGAACAACCTCGGAGCTCTGTCTTGTCTGGAGATGGCCATTGTTACTCGAGCTGCCATCACCTGTCTGGGTAAGTGGTGTTTGTGTGTGTGTGTGTGTCTGCATGTGTGTGTGTAACCATTGAGGATGCTGTGGAATGTGTCTCCGTGGGTACAGAGAGTCGCGGCGTGGCGGTTGCCAGGGTGATGTCCGGCTCCTTCATGACATCACTGGAGATGGTGGGCGTGTCCCTGACCCTGATGCGAACCGACGAGGACACACTGAGACTGTTTGGTGAGCGCACTCACACAAAGTGTGTTTGTCTGTACTTGTGAGGACCCCCCCATTCTCCAGCCTTCATGAAAAGTCCCTTCTCCCACACAGACGCTAAGACTAGCGCCCCCGCCTGGCCAAACCTCAGCAGTGTGCATGTGAGCGGACGCAGCTACGTCGTGGCTCCTCCCACCATGGACACACAACCGCAGGACGATACACACACTGAAGGTTGGTTTCCATGTTCACAAGATGAAGGGACTCTTCCTGAGAGATTTAGAGAAATTAAAATATATTTTTTTGGAAAGACGGGAACATTTTTAGTTGATTCAGCTGTTTTGGTTGTTTTATTTTTCCCGTCCAGGTTCACTGAGTCCTGTGATGCTCAAAGCGTTGGAGTCAGTTTGTTCCACACTGTTGGAGAAACAGGAGGAACTCAACTCCCTGGACCGAGCTGCCGGGGACGGAGATTGCGGTAACACTCATGCGCAGGCGGCCAGAGGTAAGAGGGGAAAAAGTTCAAACTGCACATAATGATCAAAGACCACCAAAAAAAGCTTGTTTGATTAATAACGAATAAAAATGTCCATTCAGCCATTCAGGAGTGGCTCCGGGGTCATGTGGTCCCTGGTTGCCCCGGAAAACTCCTCTCAGTCCTCGCTGGATTGGTTCAGGAGAAGATGGGCGGGTCCTCAGGGGCGGTAGGTTGAAAGTGATAGATATAAAACAGTCGTTTCACAGCGAGCAGCGTCTAACTCGCCTCATTGTGTCACTCAGCTCTACAGCCTGTTCCTGACAGCAGCGGCTGGTCATGTGGCCGAGGGGCGGAGCAACGCTGCAGCCTGGGCGAGTGCAGTGCATGCTGGGACGCAGGCGATGAGGAGGTGCGAGGGTGTTTGAAACTGTCAATTATATCAATTAATTCGATTTATTTTCATCCATTTATCCAAAACATTTTCAATAATAACTGAAGAAGTTTCTGCAGGCTTCAACTTTTCAAAATAAAATACAGTAAATACCTGATAGCTTGTAAATCAAACTATTATTGACTCATTTAATAATCAAGTACTTAATACAGATTTAACATCTTATTATTTTAATGTCTTCCAGATATGGGGGTGCTGATCCTGGAGACAGAACTATGGTGAGAGTTTTATATAACTTCTCATGCATCTCTTTTATTTTGAAAGGGGTATTTCCTGGTTGATAATATTGTTATTTGGGCTCCTCAGCTTCATTTATTAAACAACAGTTTTATCTTTAATCATCTGCTTCTCTTCTTTCACAGCTGGATGCTTTGTTTCCTGCTGTGGACGAGCTGATGAAGCTGACCACAGCTCCACCTGGTGGACAGATGGTCATCCTGCAGGCTGCAGTGCAGGTAAGGTAAACTAGAGATTATCAGATAACAACTATCTTTGAGTTCATATATTCCCGGACTTGCCGTCCTTCTTCCCTGTGTGGTTCTAGAAAGCGGCCTCGGGGGCGGAGGCCACCCGTGACCTCACGGCGAGGGCGGGGCGGGCCAGCTACATCGCGGCCGAGCGGGTCACCCTGCCCGACCCGGGTGCCGTGGCCGTAGCCGCCATCTTGGGAGCTGTGTTGGAGTCGCTGGAGGGGCGGAAGTAAAACCGACACATCACTACAAACAGAACAACACTATCACGCCTCAGTCACATCTTACACACACACACACACACACACATTAATACATTCTGTCTGCCGTACGTGGCCGATCACAGAGTCTAGGGGGTCAGAGGTCATCGGCGCCGCTCAGTGTGATGGTGACTGGTTTGAAAGAAGCCACAGTGGTTTCCCCCTGATCCTCGCTGGGTGCAGCCGCCTCATTCCCCGGCGCTGACACGCTGCCGTGGTCATGAGGTGCAACCGGTTTCACTGAGGTGCATTTTGATCTCTGTCACTTTGGAGCCAGGTGACGCGTGAACTCACAAACAGCTGGTGAAACCGGTTCCAGGGTTGAAGCTCCACCGACTTGTTGAATGATGTGTTTTGATTAAAAGATGAATTTGTGAATGGATTGAAAAACACTTTCTTAATTAATTCTGACTAATAAATGAATTGTTTTTACACAAATGTGAGTTGTGTGGTTGTGGTTTTTTGGACCTTTTCATTCTACACACGTGATTTTTCACCCGAGAAGGTCAGAGGTCAATGTCTGGCTCGTTCAAGACAGCTGAGGTCGGCGTTTTTCTTCTGATCAAAAACATCAGCAGCTTCTTATTCTCTTTTTCCTCCTTCTTTCAACTGTCATTTCTCATAAGTACCACTTCCTGACACGCAAATCACACACACACACACAGCGCTGCTTGGTCGACATTAAACACACCCACGGATTCACACAACAACCAACGAGCAGTAGACACACTTGCTTTCATTTTTTGCGAAACACAACCGCACACAGATCACCACCAAGGTAATTCTCTACTTGTTGTAATGTGTGTGTTTAGGGTTGTTACTGGCGTTTATGATTTTATTCATAACTGAGTTATTCTCTCAATGATTGATTTAGTGTTGAATGGAACGTCAAGGAAAAGGATCTGAGACGAGACGGAGAAAACAAAACGTGACCTGAGCCTCTGAACGGGGAAAAGTGTGAACATTTAAAATACAAATACACAACAAATATAATGTAAATGTCCAGATTGAGTCCGGCTGTGTGTTTAAGCTCTGAGGGAAAAGAAAGACAACACATTTGAGAAGCTGCAACAGATTCAATGTTTGGTAAAGTTGCTTGAAATCAACTAAAATGATGAAATATTTATTTCTGCTGATTGAATCTCTGTCCTTCCTTTAACTTAATTAATTAATTGAGGTGGAGAATCTGATTCCTTTGCAATAACCACAGCGGTGTCATCTCTGTGCTGCTTCTTGATTTTATAGATATCAAATGTTGTTTTCCACGCAGAGCGGTTCAAACAGGAAACGTCTGCTGTCACGTTTCGACTCAGACATCTGTGAACCCAATAACAAAATTAAGGCTGCAGTTGCCACTGGGATAAAATAAACTGCCCCAGAGCCAGGAAGCTGATCTGGAGTCATCACAGTGCCGATGTGTCGTATTTCTTTAGCTTGGGGTCATCACCAGTAAACATCAGATTTATAGAAATGTAAATAAATCTGAAAAATACATTTAATTAACACAATAAAGGATGATTGTGTGTGTCCCTGCCTCTCAGATGGAGTTCGCCTGCAGCCATGTTGTGTGTAACTGGAGATCTGATGAAGCAGGTGACAGCTTTCAAATCATTTTCTCACTAATGTCATTTCTGGAACATTTAAACTAAAACTTTGCTTTTTTTTTCATATCTCATTTTCAGCATTAATACATTTTTACCTTTTTACTGAGTCACAATCTCTCTCTGTTAATCATTGAGGCGATCACGTCTTTGACACTCAGCATATTTCTTATTTTCAGCTTCTACAGATTTTCCTCTTATGAATCATGAATATGACAACGTAGTGAAAGAAGGTAATTGTCTCACACACTCACACACACACACACAGACACACACACACACACACACACACACACACACACACACACACTTACACACAGGACTCATAAAGGTCAATGCATCGAAAATGATGTTTTTCTGTTATTCATGTTCTCAAGAGTCTTGGGGTAAAATAACAGGAAAGCAGTAACGGCAAATGTGTGTGTCTGTGTGTGTGTGTGTGTGTGTGGGTATGCTTAAAAGTTCAAAAGACAGAGAAGCACAACTAACACTTCAGTAGGGGAAAGTCCACACACACACACAGACACACACACACAGACATATACATCTCACACTATCGGAAATTCAAAGTTTATTTTATCCACTTTACTTTAACCTCCTCGATATTGAGCTTAAGGTTCCAGATGATTAGATAATATAGATTAAAAACTAATATTATAAAAACTAATCAGAACTTTGATTGATATTAAAATGAGTGTTTCTGTCTCCAGCTCCTCCTCGTCCTCCTCCTGTGCCTCCTCCTCGTTTCAGACCTCGACCTCCTCTCCCCCCTCTCCCCCGTCTTCCCTCCTTCAAGCCCCGACACGCTCCTGGCTCGCTGCCCCCGCCCCTCCCACCCAGAGGTGAGTTCACCCCTCTCCCCCTCTTCTTCTCTCTCCCCCTCTTCTCTCTCTCTGTTTCCTCATCCCTCTGTTCTGCTCCATCAGAGGACAAGATGGAGGCGGACAACAGTTTGAAAGCCAACGTCAACATCGTGTCCCTGAGTGTTGGACAACTGGTCAACATCCACCCGGACACAGACCAGGAGGCCGTTCAGAGCCCGGTGCTTTGTGGGAAATGTAGTGCAGCCTTGTCATGTCTGAGTTCTCTACAGAGGAACGTGAGTCAGAATCGATTTCACTTATTCATCAAATTTTCTGTTTTTCTTTCTTTCGTTTTTGGCATTTTACTGTAATAGTCGTGTTTTTTGAGGCGAAGGCGCTTTTTCATTAAAAGGAGACTTAAAATCTCTCTCTCTTCTTCTTCTCGTCCAGATGTGGGTGTGTGAGTTTTGTGGAAGTGTGAACGGCGTGCACGTGGATGTGAAGGGAACGTGCACGGCTCAGTGCACGGCCGAGCACAGCGACGACCTTTACCTGCAGAGCCTGAGTGACGACGACTACCAGAACCTGGAGGACTCGCTGGTGGTTTTCTGTGTGGACATATCTGGCAGCATGAGCGTCACCACAGAGGTGTGTGTCTGTGTGTGTGTGTGTGTGTGTGTGTGTGTGTGTCCCCAATGCGAATCGACAAAGCAGCCTCGGTGTTACACGCAACTTGCTGTTAGTAATTTTTTTGAAGTTTTTTCTCCGGATGATTAACTTTTGGAGATGATTGGTCAAAAGGTCAAAGGTCACGGTGGACAAACCTTTCAATGATATCCCAACTAAATGAATTCAATCAAATAATAAGTGTATGTTGGAAGTTAAAGTTGTTTCATGTGAGTCTCAAATTATTTTCCTCTTCCTCCTCCTCCTCCTCCTCCTCCTCCTCCTCCTCCTCCTCCTCCTCCTCTTCCTCCTCCTCCTCTTCCTCCTCCTCTTCCTCTTCCTCTTCCTCCTCCTCCTCCACCTACTCCTCTTCCTCCTCCTCTTCCCCTCAGGTCCCATCGAGCTCTGCTCTCCCAGTGTACGTGTCCAGGCTGGAGGTGAGAGTCCTGCAGGAAGTTCTCAGCTGACGTGTTGATCACGTGTTGTTCAGTTTAAAACATGTAAGAAAAGATGAATCTGTGTTTCTTGTGTCGTCACAGGGTATCCAGGATGCCCTCCAGAGGGCGCTGTCGTCCATGCTGCAGGATTCCCCACGAAGGAGAGTGGCCCTAGTGACTTTCAGTGACGAGGTAGGAAAAATAAAACTTCTACATTTTAAAATAATCTTAAATTAGCAAATGTAATTAAATAATAGTTTTTTTATGCAGCATTTTATATTAATAATAGTGGTTGATAGAATTTGTTAGTGGATAACTTCCATTGGCTCAGTCATGAAGGTTCACATGTTAGTTTAATCACACATGTTTGAACTGCTTTTATGTTAGCTCTAATTCTAACTCTTCATCGCTCTGTGACCAGGTCGTGATCTACGGTGATGGGACCAGTGTTCCCCTCACCCTCAGGGACTGGGCGCTGGTGGACTACGACCATATATGGGAGCAGGGTGCGGCCTACAGCGTCCCACACTGCATCGCCGAAACCTACCGACAGCTGGTGCAAAGAGTCAAAGAGTCGGTGTCGAAGCTGTGTTTGTGTTTCTTATCTCGATCGCTGCCTCCCTGTGCTTCATGTCTCTGATCCCAGTTAATATTAACGTGTGTAATCCAGCCTCAGGGAACACGGGGCCACGTGTCTCGGCCCGGCAGCGCTAGCCTCGGTTGCAATGGCGTCAAGGCACCCCGGGTCAAAGGTCAGCACAGTGTACAGGCCTTTAATAAGAATATGTGACGTTTTAGTCATCGTGTGAACCGCTGCTGACGGACGCTGCCGGTCGTTGCAGGTGATTTTATGCACCGACGGCCGAGCCAACATCGGACTCGGGGAGATGGAGCAAACGTCTTCTCCGCTGACGGCACATTTCTACAGGCAGCTGGCTGAGCAGGCTGTGGACAGTGGGTGAGGGCATGAAGGACATTCTCATGGAATCTATTAAAATCCTACAAATAAAGAAAAAGTTAATCTTTGTTTCTTTCTGTTCATCTGCAAGAGTCATAATATCAGTGATGAGCTTTGAAGGGACGGACTGTCGCTTGGCGGATGTCGGGAGACTGGCAGACACGACAGGAGGAAGGGTGAGCCCATACAGTACATATACATACAGTACATGCTTGTGCAGTACATATACAAACTGTACATATAGATATAGTACATGCTTGTGCAGTATATGCTTGCATATTACATGCTCGTGCAGTACAACTGGCCCTAAGAAACCAGCTTTAACCATTACTGGACTTAAAGGACTGGTTGTGGTTAAAGCAGCAGTGTGTAGTTTTAGCAGAGCAGTGGCAACAGCGCCCCCTGGAGCCACGAGTCTTACAGGATCCCTCTGTTGAGGCCGTCACTGCAAACAGACACATTGGTCTCTATAATGATGCTATAATACTGACGCTTCTTGGTATTCTGAGGATATTAAGAGACATCAATTTAGACTCAATTCAAAACAAACACTGACCCTGGATCAGTGATGAACTTCGTCTCCTGCACAGGTGAACATCGTGTCTATTGGTACCATAGCGACGGAGATCCAGTCAGCCTCCATGGACAACGTCCTAGCAACAGGAGTCACAGCAACACTGGTGGCTTGTTGTGGAATGTGGGTGATGACTCACACTGAGGTTACACAAAACAAAAACATAACACAAATTCATTTACTTTTCACGTGCATCCATTCATCTGTTTCCTCTTTATCTGCATGAAGACTTGAGGTTAATACTTCTCTCTCTCTCTCTCTCTCTCTGTCTCTCTCTCTCTGTCTCTCTCTCTCTCTCTCTCTCTCTCTCTCTCTCTCTGTATCTCTCTCTCTCTCTCTCTCTGTCTCTCTCTCTCTCTAGTTACTTCCCCGACGAGGAGGACGAGAGCGACCACAAGCTGGTGAGAGAGATAGGGAACGTGACCACTGGGCTGCAGATCACGTTCCAGTTCGCGGTCAAACCAGAGTTCACGGAGGGTGAGGCCGGCTGATAAGCTACACAAACACAATCTGCATTTACCGAAAGTGTGTAACGTGTGTTTGCACGACGGGACTGTGAGCTGGCAGCCGTCCCACAGAGACAACACATCCAGAGGGTTTGTTCTGTGGAGGAACCTGAGATCAATTCACACTGAAGAAAATAAACTGTGGAATAACAAGTGTGTAAATGTGTAAAACGAGTTGTTTAAAGATATTGTGTGTTTGTGTGTGTGTGTGTGTGTGTGTGTCAGTCTTCCTTCAGAGGGACACTCTCCCTTTCCAACTCCAGCTGAGCTTCAAGACCAGAGATCAACAACGAGTCACTCGCATCATAACCAAGCGACGACCTGTGACCTCCAGCAGGTGAAGAACCAGAGTCTAAAGTCCTCATCAGTAATATAATATATAAGTATCTGCTTCCATGTCTTTTCAAAATAAAACAGAAATATGGATGCAGCTGCAGGATATTTTGTAAAAGCTCAAACAAAGGTGATCTACAGAAAAAGAGTCAATTTGTGATTAATGTCGTAATATTATAAGAATGTTGTCGTGACTGAATAGAAACAGATGTTACATCATAGAGAGGACTATCCTGTCAAATATAAAGTATCTGAATATCTATATACTATTATATCACACTGCTGCAAGATACTGCCAAAAGTATCATGACTACAAGAAAATACTATCAGCGGAAATAAAGCATGAAAGCACAATCTGTATTTTAAACTCAAACAAAGCAAATCTAGAGAAAAAGTATAATTTTGAGATTAATGTCGTCATATTATAAGACTAAAGTTTTATCATCATGAGTATAAAGTCATAATTGAGAGGAACGTTGTCATATTGGAATTATAATTGATTGATATTATCAAATCTACGTTTGAAACTTGAGCATCAGGTTTGTGATCTGCTGTAATCGGGTCATTTATAGATTTTTGTTCCTTTGTCTTTGTCTCGTCTCCGGTCGGCCTGAAGTCGGGTTGGTGTCGGTAGTTTCAACATGGCGGTGCTCGGCGTGCACGGCGCTCAGCTCTGTGCCGGTCTGACGATGGAGGGTCGAGTGCAGGACGCACAGAAGCAGCTGAAAGCTCAGCAGGACCTTCTGACACAGATCAGGTAGGAGGGCCGGACCCCTGAGCTCACTCACTCCACACAGGGTATCATCGTACATGTGGCGTGTTTGTGTGTCTGTCTGTGTGTTGACGTTGTGTCTCTCTTTCTGCCCTGAAGCGAGCAAAGGCCGATCGCGACGCAGGAGAGGATCTACGGCAACTGGATGGACACCATGTCCACGATCTGTGATGACATCACGGCCGAGTCCCACGTAAACAATGAAGTCACATGATTCACATTTCAGATTCCAGGTTTTCATTCCATAAAGGGAAGATTTATAGATTATCGTTCTTAATAAAAGCTTTAAAGAGAATTTGTTAATTTGGAAAACACGTGAAACATGGGGAACATCTGGATAAAACAGCTGTTTTCCCCAGATGTTTCCAGTCCTAATGCTAAGCTACGCTAGCTGGCTTTTGTCTTTAGTTGAACAATATTTAACAAATTATAGTTTCTATCTGTACGTGGGGATGTCTATATTGTTATATTTATAAATATAACTATTTATAAATATGTCCAGAATGGGTTTATCTTTCCTCTCAGATTTAAAACAACGTGTTATTCGTCAGGCGTGAATATTGAAAACCAGTTTTGTTTCTGCAGACGCTGTCGGACGAAGCCGCCGAGCTGGTGTACCAGATGAGGAGAGCGACCAGCGTCTACAGCAGCAGCACAGCCCAGACCCCGCAGAAACCCACGAAGAAGAAAAAGACCTTCATGAGGAGGAAGTGAAAGCGTCAGAGGACCAGAACCGAACTGAAAACTATTTGAGTGAAAATGTTTTTGATTGAAAACCCTTGAAGACTCATTATTCTATACTTCTCCCAACAGTAGATTGAACACAGAGACACACGACAACTTGTTTCATAGCTTGAAGCTTTTTTTTGCATTTGTTTATGAAGAAAAGCGTCTCCCTCGCCAGTATAAGGGCGAGCTAGAAGCATCAATTTAGTTTCCTCTAATTAAAGACACAAGAAGTACAGACACAACCCAGCAGCTCCTGTCGATGTCACCTACTTCCTCTAATTTAGAAATTGTTGCAGCGACTGTAAAGAGGTAAAGGTGTATAAACGAGATGGCAAAAAGCAAACACAAAGCAGTGTGTGTGCCTGTGTGTGTGTGTGTGTGTGTGTGTGTGTGTGTGTGTGTGCGCTTCATCCAACCCCGGGATAAGATTTCCCCTTGGCGCAGACAGACGGACGTCTAAAGGAACATTTCTCGTCATCCCAGCAGTTTCTGCCTGTAAGAGAAAAAAATATTTCACTAAAAGCAACAGAGCACAACAGCACATCTTTAAAAGATCGTGATGACAGCTCCCAACGTGAAGCCAAAATATCTAGATCGCCCTCTGGTGGCTGGCTGCAGTATAGGTCATCAACCCTGCCTCCTCCATGTTACCTCCATACGTTTTCCTTTACTGTTTGAACATGAGGCGTTTATTAGAAACACTGTTTACTGTGACTTACCTCCGGTGTTCATTTGGAGACAGTGCTGCTTCTTCTTCCTGTTGTCAAATCTGCCGCAGTGCGGATAATCAAAAGCAGTGCCGTCGCTCCACAGCCAAATTTGCTCCTGAGCAAGAAGGAACAATTGCAAACAGTGTAAATAAATATATATATATGAATAAATAAAGTTTGAATGACTGTAGTGTGTAAAAATATACCATTTGGCAGTCAGTTCCTCCGATCCACGTCCTATCGTTCCTGGTGGAGGACCTCCTGATCAGTGAATGAATGGAGTTGTACTCGGCGGTGCTGTGCACAGACACGAGGTTTGCCTTCATGCTCACGCATTTTTCCTGCAGTGGAGATATTTGCGATATATAAAAATTGATGTAAGAAAAGTTACAGAACACAACAAAATTTAAAACTTTATTCCAGATCTGATTACCTCAGCTTCAGACCACTTCAGCTTGGCTGCAACGTAGATGAAACAGCGACCGCCGATCTGAGTCCAACCGGCGGAGCACCGTGTCGTTGTTAGAGATGGAAACTTAGGAACAACTCCGGTCAGAGCCGCCGCGGCACAAAGAAGCAGAAACACAGTCTTCATGGTGGAGCTGATGCTGCAGCTCCTGAAGATGATGATCACCTTCTCATACTTGTACTCGTGAGGAGAGGGAGGAGGAAACGAGTCGTCTCATCTTCAGACTGTGGTTTGGATCCAATACAGAGAAATGACCATCACGTTTTTAATTTGTTATCTTTGCATCAATGACACAGAAGTTACGTGTACAATATCACACAAATATCACACAAATAATTGAGGCCTCCTTAAGTTTAACCTCATGATCATTGCAATTAATTAATTAATTGTTTTTCGCTCTTTTGTTTTATTTAATATTTTCATTATTAATTCTGCCCTTTTGGGCCTTATTTTTGGGAAAAGACAAATTCCCATCATACAAACTACATCTCCAAGACCTCCTGAGAGTTTTTCTACCTAGCTCAACCGCTCTTCTACATCTACCTCACATGCACAGGGGAAAACTATTGGCACCTTCTAGCCCAAAGCCGGTTTCAAGGTTCCCCTCATCACCATTTCCGTAATCTGGAAATGTGTTGAAATATCAAAGTGAATTTCGCGGACCCCCTGCAATTCCGTCGCGGACCACCAGGGGGCCGCGGACCCCTGGTTGAAAGCCCCTGCTATAATGGATGGATGGATTTAAAGCTCTCTTACGAGCTAAAGCACGATAATACTTACTTCTTCCTAAACTGAGTAAAACATTTGAAAAACCACCGGCACATTTGAAGAGTGCATTGGTTGTGTAACGTTTTCTACAACCCGACATTTTAGAGGCGACCACAGAATTAGCCTTCGTCAACAACAACTTGATTGCATCATTGGTTGGAGACGTTTCGTAACAACATCCTGTTCGGGTACACGATGTCAGAGCTCGGCTTATCTCTCGTTCGGGCCGTAACGCTTCGCTGGTCGAAAGGAATTAGAAACGAGGAAGCCGAACACAACAGACACACAAAAAAACGCACACAACGAGCACGGAGTTGAAAGGGAATGAAACAAAAAGGCGAAAACACATTTTTCACAGATGGTGGAGACGATAAAGAGCTAATTTTAGTTGTTATTGTCCATAAACTGCAGATTGTGATGAATTAACAAAGGGAACTTATCAATAAACAGATGAACTTTGTGCGTGAGTAGGTAAAAGTATCTCAGGGCAGCTAGCTTGACTCTTGCTGCACAGAAGTTTATATAAACACACATTCGAAGAAATTATCTCCTCAATTTATTTCTTCTAAACAGATTCGAACCAACTGGAGGAAACCTGAGCATAAAACGGAAAAATTTAGTTTGGCCTATTTTTAAATATATATTTAGAAGTTATAGAGACGTGGACCTTTGACCTACTTTGTGAGTGTGAGTGTGTGTGTGTGTGTGTGTGTTTGTGTGTGTGTGTCACTCCTCCACCTTAACCGCACTGACCGGACAAACTGCGACACAGGTGAGAGGGCGTGGAGTGACTTTTAATTGGAAACTCACAACCCTCACAGACACACACACACACACACCCACACACACCCACACACACCTATATATATCACAGCCTGAGAAGCAGACACACTTCACAAGTGAGAGTTCGAGTCTAAAGATCAAGACACAATATTGAGAAGATAAACAAAAAAAGGGATTTTTGGATTCATATGAAAACACTGAACCACCAAAGACGATCTTCATCATCATCATCATCATCATCTTCATCATCAGCAGCTGCACAGGTATCAGCTTCTAAGATCTTATTTCATATTTAAAGTCTAAGGATCTCAACGTCGTATCTTGTCCAACTGACTGTTTACAACTCAAATATATCGAACACACTTTAGATTTTTTTTCTCGATTGAGTATTTGATTGATTATTGACTATAAATTGTGAAATTTAACTCAGAAAACTCACGAATCACAATAATCCTGAGAGGTAGAGGAGGTCTACAGTGTTTTTAGAGCCTGACCTCTAACACCAGAAAGAACCTGTGAAGCAGTTCAGTCTGTAGTTCACCACAGACGTCGAGTCCAGGGTCAGTTTTTAATCGAGTTCACGACGGTAACGTGTTTATTTTAATGTTCGGTATCGACGTTTTGTTTGATCTCTTACCTGCAAACACTTGAGGGAGCCTTGTTCAGGGCGCTAGTGGTTTATTCAGTTATCTAGAAGGATGGAAACAATTCTATTATTAATTGAACACGTGTGAATTTTTGTTCAAAACATCACATAACCCTTTTCAGATTATTAAAACTTCCCTGAGAAGCGTTCGTGACGATCCACAGCAGAATGTGCTGTAGATCTTCATTCCTCAAATCTTCCAACCGTCCTAATCTGATCTGAGATACCAGCCACGGAGGTTATGTTTCCACCCCCCCCCCCCCCCCCTACGTCTGTTGGTTTGTTTCAGATCAGGATTATGAATAAAGTTGGTTGAAGGATGAGACGCGTGTTGAGGAAAGAATCCATTCAACTTCAGGCCGGATCCAGAAAAGAGATCATTTTTAAAACCTCCAGCAGATTTAAACGGTTTAGACATTTTCAGCTGCGATAACCAACCTGTACATACTGAGGTGATGTGGATTCTCCCCCTACAGGATGTCTTTATATGGCAGCTTCCTGTCGGACGAGCAGTTCCTGTGCTCCATCTGCCTGGACGTGTTCAGCAGCCCCTCGTCCACGCCGTGCGGCCACAGCTTCTGTATGGCCTGCATCAGCAGATACTGGGATGGATGCACGGTGCGGGCCCCTCCCTTCCTTCTCTGTGTCACCTTGTTTCCTTCTTGTCCATCCTTTCTTCCTTCCTCCATTCCCTCAGTTTAAACAAACACTTCTTTCTTTTCTTTGCTTTGTGTCTCTCATGTGAACTCTTTACATGATAAGCCTCTAAATCCTCATTTAACCCTCAGTGTAAATGTAACGTATAATAAAATGTAATAATAACCCTCTCCACCTCTCTTCTTCCTCTTCCTCATCCTCATCCTCTCCTCTCTCAGGTTTGCCAGTGTCCTCTGTGTAAGAGAACTTTCCAGAAGAGACCGGACCTGCAGATCAACCGGACGCTGCGGGAGATCACCGAGCAGTTCAGACACATGACGGGAGGAGGAGGAGGAGGAGGAGGAGGAGGAGGAGGAGGAGTGGAGACGGAGAAGAAGAGAGGAGGAAGAAGAGATGGAAACATACCTGATTATTTATTTGATGAACTGAAGAAGAAGTTTCCTCGGGCGCTGCCAAAGTCGCCGGAGACGCTGACGTGTGAGACTCGGTCTCTGGGTAAGACGGAGACATGAGATCACATCAGTACACGGAGGCAGGAGACATTTTCTATAAGTGTCATTAATCAGTCAGATACCAAACCAATCAATTTCCACAAAGCTGGAGAACGTGAACCAGGGGAACAGGTGGTGCAGTCAGGTGAGGAGCAGCAGCTCTGACAGACACGGACCTCACGCAGATATGTTGCACAGCAGCAATCTTTACATGCACACGTGTGTAACAGAGAGAGAACAGTGGAGGGTCATGGGAACGTCATGTTGCTCTGCAGGTTACTGATTAGATCTCTAACCAATCAGCTCCAAAACTTGATCATCTGGAGATAAACTACCAAATTTGATCCTCAGCAAGTTTGGTGAAAGTCCGTCTGTGCCCTGTTGAGTTATTTTGTACATACACACACAGAAACAAGTGAAAACAAAGCATCTTGATCGCCCCCTGGTGGCTGGCTGCAGCATAGGTCACAAACAGCACAACTCCACATCAGATAAATGTTTGTGAGAGATGGTTTCTGTTTGTCACTTCCCCTCTCAACCCCCTTCAGAAAACGACCCCACCCCACAGCTGCTGGCCTCCTCGGCGCCGCCCCCCCCACAGCTCTGCCCCTCCAGCAGCCGGAGACGCTTCACCATGAGCGGGGCGGCGAGCAGCCAGAGCATCGCCGTCTGTGGGATCCACAGCCGCGGCATCACGGTACGACTTCGTGGTTTCTTTCTGATAGAGCTCGAACAAAGTCGTACTTTTTGTTGATCTGGATTTTTAAGTGGTGTCTGACAGCACCACAACCCCCCCCCCCCCCTCTTCCCGACTACAGGTTTACTGTCGGACCGACCACGTGTGCATCTGTCCCGACTGCGAGGCCGAGCAGCATCAGGGTCACGACACAGTGTCTGTGGAGGACGAGTGGATGGGCACTAAGGTAAGAGGAGAGGGGGGTGGGGGGGAGAGAGAGAGAGAGGTTGGTTATTAATATAATCCTAATAAAATGTGTGTGTGTGTTCAGTCACAGCTCAGTGTGTCGTCGCTGGAGACCCAGGAGATGATCAGAGAGAGAATCAGGAAGATTGAAGAGATCAGAGCGTCAGTGAGAGAACTGGAGGTGAGACACACACTCTGTAAATCTGATCCTGAATCAGTTCATATTGAATAGTTCCATCTGTTCTGGTGGTTGAACCCCCCCCCCCCCACTCGTTTGTCTCCACCCAGCTGGCGGTGGAGCGAGAGACGGCCGGCAGCGTCGGCCTCTTCTCCGCCCTGGTGTCGGCCATCGAGCGCTCGCAGGCGCAGCTGATGGAGGTGATGGAGATGAGCCGGAGGGCGGCCGAGCACCAGGCCGACGCCATGATCCGGCAGCTGGAGCTGGAGGTGCAGGAGCTGCGGAGGAGAGAGAGCGCCCTGGCCGCGCTCGCCCAGTCCGACGACCCCAGTCACTGCGTCAAGGTCGGTGAGAAGTTTGACGTTTGAATCTGATGATGAGACAGATAAATACATGAGGAGCCGCCGAGTCATTATTTATTTCCAACTCCTTCCCAGACATTCCACGTTCTCTCCACTCCCCCTCCCACCAGGAGCTGGTCCGGGGTGTCGGTGACCTCTGACCTGGGATCAGGGACCATCTACAGGTCGCTGGTCGCTCTGCTGGAGAAGTTCCAGGAGGAGCTGAGGAACATCTCAGAAAAAGGTCTGTGAGTGAAACACAGGGACGGATTCCAAACCGGAGACTTGAGCTAATGAACCTCAGCTTCTGCAGATTACAACTTTTCTCTCAAACGTCTTTTAGATTAATTTTGTTTTATTGATATTTTTTAATCTTGTTCCTGTCCAGGTTTTCCCGCCTCAGCTCTGGAGCCCATTCCCGTCCGGACGCAGCCACGTGAGTGAGACTCAAATCTTAGACACACACACTATCCTACCTTAAACTGATTATACACACACTTGACTCTAATGTGAGGATTCCACCTTAAATCAATTAAAGGTGTTCAATCTATACAATCTATCTTTATCATGTGAAACGTGGTCTGTGTCTCTGCAGGAATGAGGCGGGTGCAGGAGTATGCACGTAAGTTTCATTCTCACAAGCTCAGCTCACGTCATGTCGTGACCTGAAGTGTGACTCAGCACATTTCCCTTCTCCACAGTGGACGTGACTCTGGACGGAGACACCGCTCATCCACGACTGATCGTGACCGAGGACATGAAGAGTGTGAGACGCTCGTTAGATCTTTGCAACACGTGATAAATGAAACTTGTGAGCTGGTGTTTAAAGGGAGATGTTAACAATCCACGGATACATTAGTTTGACATCGACGGTAGAAATTGTGTGTCGGTTTGTACGAAGTGAGGTTTTGATAAAGTCGTCTTTCTGCAGGTGAGATGTGGCGACCGACACCAGCTGCTCCCTGACCACCCGGAGAGGTTCGACAGGGTCGTGTGTGTCCTGGGGAACGAGGTCATCTCCTCTGGGAGACACTACTGGGAGGTGAGACCAGCTCTGATCAGGAAACGAGTGATTCCAAGCCTCTGCTCCGGCGACACCTAGTGGCCGGAGGAGTTATGTTCTCTTTCCATACTTTTCATTTGGTACAAATGTTCATTTACACTCACAGATGAACTGATTGGGTTTGGGTGGTGAAAGGTCAAAGGTCACATAGGTCTTACTTATGTTTTTGGCAACTTGAGCATGAATCTAAAATCCACATTTAGGGAATTTCTTCAAATGTTGTTTAGTTGGCACTTGGACTCAAAGATAAACGGATTTCTGTGCTTGAAGGTCAAAGGTCACAGAGCTTTTGTTTTTTGCAGAACCAATCAACATGTACAAGATCACCAGTACGTGTCACATGACTAAATGACACCTTTGATGACGTAAATATGATGTGCGCAGGTGGAGGTGGGGGGGAAGACAGACTGGGATGTGGGCGTGGCCACAAAATCCATGAACAGGAAGGGGAAGATCGACGTGACCCCGGAGAACGGATACTGGTTTCTCAGCCTCAGAAACAAGTGAGTCCCCATCGGTCACTGGTGGTTTACCCAGGAACCCACTGGGATGAGATGAACGGTGGAATATTTACCCACAGTTCAGTTTGTCGTCCAGGAAAGACGATCACAAACAGAAACAGTAGAGAAGGTCACACATGAAGAAGAAGAAGAAGAACTCGGGGAACATGTGCACGAGGACACAACACTGGGACTGACTCCAGGGGTCTACTGGGGGGAAACGCAGGGGCAGGAAACTGATCAGGGTCTCAGGTGTGCTGTCGTAAAAAAGACAGGAAATGTAAGATCTGACAAAATAAAACAGGAAATGGAACCTGGACGTCACAAAGTGAAGTTTGAAAACTAATTCCCTTCAACATGTTTAACTTTTCTTTACTTTCTCTCCTCAGGAACAAATACGCCTTTCGCACTGAACCCTCCACAGACGTGTGCCTGACCCTCCGGCCTCAGAAGATCGGCGTGTTTGTGGACTTTGAGAAAGGACAGGTGCACTATGGGAAACATTTATCTTATCATAACAATATTCTCTCTTTATCTATAATTCCTCCCTCTCTCTCTCTCACTATCTCACTTTCTCTTTCTCGGCCGTGCAGGTGTCGTTCTACAACGTTGATGCTAAGATCCACATCTACACCTTCAGTGACCCGTTCACCGAGTGCATCGTCCCGTTCTTCAGCCCGTGCACCAACAAATCCGGGAAGAACGAGGCGCCGCTGGTCCTCACCCCGGTGAACACCACAGAGTGACAGGAAGGACACGGCTGGTCATCTGTTCTTCTTCTTCCCTGCCTGTGCACTGCAGTAGGAACACGTCATCTGACTGTGAACTCAGGTTTAACATCTGGATGTGTTGTAAATTAATCACTGATTTAATCCTCCAAATATCTGCATGTTTGTATTCAAATGTTATTTCTGTGGGTTAGAGCCTCAGAGGAAAAGATTGCTGATAAATTGCTTGTTTTCAGATTTAACATTAAAAGCCAGTTTTGCTTAGCTCAGCATAAAGGCTGTAGAAACAGTGAAATGTCCCCAATACATAAACACAAACTATAGTATGAACTGTATAGACAATGCATTAGCAAGTTTTATAACATTACATCAAACTAATAAAGGTTTATTCTGTGTAAAATATGTTATTTTCTCCTACAAGGTAAAGTTCATTCTCCTGTGTCAGCCATATTCATTTTTAATTATAAATGTGCATTACTTTCTAATTCTTCTCCACTACATTTCACCTAGAAATATACACAAAGTACTATTTGTTTCACTATATTTAAATGTATCAAACAAGTTTTTAAAATATAAAATTGTTAATAAAGTTGTTTTGTTCTTTATTTCCTGTCTGTCTCAACCTGCCTACGTAAATCCATCTGATCCATTTAAAACATGCTCCTTATCTCGACCTCATCTCACGTCTCTTATCACCAGGTGTGGATGAACCTGTTTTTTCGGCTTCACCTCCACTTTTCACAGGGAATGCAAAGAATCCACTTCCTCGAGAGACGTTTAATCACAAGTTCGATGTCAGAGCGAGAAGCTGTGAGATGAGGCCCAGTCATTTAGAACTGCTGTGTGTGTGTTTGTGCTGTTTTACACTTTAGTGTGTATTTCAGGAATTATTTTAAATCCTGTGCAAAGTGTTTTTAGTAGAAATGTATCTTCTCACCTTTAATTGGAAGTGTGTATATGTATACTCCACCATTTAATAAGTCCTTACATCTCATTCAGTTTATCTATTTAGGAGGTTGACCTTGCTACCGGGTGATTAGTGCCCCCCCCCCCCCAAGACGACGTGGTTTGAAGAGGTGATGAAAACATTTGTTCTCTTTCCTGCTCAACTTGTCAGTGACTCTTGACAAGAGGCATCGACTGACGTCTGTAAAGCTTCACTGTGGTTTATCTTATTAATATAAGCTTTATACAAACACAGATGTTAAGACCACACCCAGAGAGGCTTCTTGGCAGGGCGGCTGAATGTCTGGTGTCACTACGGTCAAACCCGGGTTCAGCTGGGGAAGATGACGCCCTGTCACACCACAACTTAACCAAAACGTTTCTAATTAAGCAGATTAAACAAATCGACTTTATGGCTGTTTCCTATTTATCGTCCTGGTCGGAACAAAATGTAAAAAACTACTTCCCGAGTTCGGTTCTGGATTAAAAAACACACGACAGAGACTTTAAATCATAAATCATTTTTCAACTTCACTGAAAATTATTCACAAAAAAAAGGAAATTCACTTGAATTATTCTGTCATTAAATTAGAAAGAGTGACATAGACATAGACATCATCCAAGCCCCTTGTGAGCAGATTGAAGGCAACTGAAAAGAAACATGAATCGCACATGGAGGTACATATATCATTATTATTACACTGACTGGATAAAAGTGGAAATGCTGGACGCGCAACCTACAAGTTCATCTAAATAAAAATCTAAAATATCCATTTTGCACAATATCGTGTGTTTACGTATTGTTTGATTTCTTCAACTCCGTGAGCCTAGGCCGCACTGACCCTTAACACTTGAACCTTTCAGAACTAATGAATTGAAACTTCTCATTTGTTGCTGCAGTCGATTCGATCCTGCTCCATCTTCGACTTTGCTTTTTCTCTCTGAAGGAGAATGTGTTCGGCGAACTCCCGCACGGAGCCCATCCCCCCGGCCGCGTGGCAGGTGTACTTCGCGGCGTTGATCGCCACCGTGGGGGCGTTTCCAGGTACTGCACTCAAACCCGCCAGGTTCAGACAGTTGACGTCTGCTTTGTCGTTACCTGAGGAGAGGAGAAGAAAGGAGATGAGGAGGGAGGAAACTAGTAGGATCATCCACCTCTACCCAGGAGTTCCACAAGGCTCTGTGCTGGGGCCTATTACTAGTGAGTGGAGTTCCAAATGAATTGGGTAAAAGGGCCAAAGAAGAACCAGGAATCTTTCTTTGACAGTGTGAGATGGAGTTCAATAGAGAACCACGCTATAATAAAGGTATGACAGGTTTACCCATGTACGCCACGTCCTTCCACTCCAGCTTCCTCTGCTCCACCATCGCTTTCAAATCGTTCAGCGGCTCCTCTCCCACCTGGAGGACTTTGCAGCCTGTCCTCTCGGACAACTGGTCCACCAACTTCTGGGACACGGGGTCCACGCTGGACATCAGCAGCACCACCTGGGCAAGGAGGACAGTTGAGGGAGGATATGAGTCACCTGCCTTACTGCTGATAACACACCAATCCTCCTTTCCTTCTCCTACTTCATCTTCCCGTCTCTTGCAGACCAGATCCTGAGATACTTAAACTTCACTTGGGGCAGCACCACCCCCCCACCAGGCCTCGGACTGCAGGTGCTCTTCACTCTGACCGATCTGACCTTGGTGGAGTTCAAGGTTTTAAGGACAATGTTAAAGTTCTAACCTCCACTTCCTCCTTCTGGAGCATCCGGATGCCCACGGTGTCTCTGGTATTAATAGACACCATCTCCTCTCCGGAGACAGACAGGAAGATCCTCCCTTCGGTTAAACACCCGGACACGTTGCAGAACATCAGCCTCACCACCTCCGGGGTGACCCGCCCAAAGTAGCCATACCTGTTGGAAAAGAGACGAAGGGAATGCTTGACGAGAGACAGAGCATGCAAACGCAGGGCCCCAGACAAAGACCTAAAATAACAAACCAGCCAGATCAGTGTTTGGTTAACAGACGTCATCAACTAGATAAAAGACATACGTGCTTCGTCCCGCTCCAGTTGGACTAAAGGGGGTTTTCACAGCTACTTTGTCGGTGGAGTTGGTTTAACAGAATAATAAGAAACAACATGGTGCGTCAATACACCGCTCCTCCCTTGTTTTTAGGATCGTCTCACCTGAGAACTCGCTGCTCTGCCACAGGCCAGTCGATGTCCACGTCGATGTCCACGCTGTACTCTGGCAGCATCTCATAGTAGCCGACCTTACCGCCCTGCACACACAAGGCCGCGGGGGGAAAGAGACCAGTTCATTTAGAAGATGTTAAAGTAAAAATCATCTGTAGCAACTCGTACAAATGCACAAACTGAATTTTGACACTAGAAGAACGTTTTTCAAATCAAGACATAAGATAAACGGCCCACGTGGCCCAGTTACCTGGAGAAGTCCGCCCTTCATGATCTGGTCTCTGGTGGTGAAATACAAGGAACCGTTCTCACACAGCTCTCCGTTCCAGTCCTGACGCCGAAGCCGGTTGGCCGGGTCCACGTTGAGCGGCTTGGTCAACTCACCGGCTGCAGGGAAGCAGGGTCAAGGTTAGTAAGAACTTTCCTTACCAAGCATGGCTTCACCAAACATCAGTATGGCTACATCTGTTGACCTACACTCTTTCTTGACCTCCTGCCAGCGGAACATGTGCCTCCTGACCACGGAGAAGACCGAGTCATAGCTCTGCTGCGTGATCATCTCCAGGGCCTCCTTCACGTGGAACGGATGGAGACACGGGGACGTAGCCTGAATGTTGCAGATCACGTCCACCTCTGTGAAGACAAGTCATCAGAAGGACAAGCTCTGAATCTCAACAGCTGCTTCCTCTCGACCTCTGGGCTCAGACGGTGGATTTACGACCTGAGCAGATGTCCCCTGCTCTGAGTTCGTGGTGTACCTGGATTCTGCCTCATAAACTCCTGGATGGTTTCCAGCGACGTGGAAGAGTCTCTGGAGACTTCTGGACTCCGGCGGTGAACCTTCGCTCCCCAGGACTTTGCCACCTTCTCGATCTCGTCGTGGTCCGTCGACACCCACACACTGAGGAGGACAACTTTGATTAGTGAGAGAAATCAATATTTTAGCTGTTGTGTGGGTCTGACTGTACTATTTGCAATAAAGGCAGGAGGAGGGGCCTTGAGCAGGTTGGGCCAGATATAAGGCCTTTATACAAATGATTTATAAATAACCCTTGCTGCATAGTGTTAATAATGAATCTTATAATTGTTCTGAATTCTAACTTTTGGTATTAAACCATTATTCCCTTAGATTCATTCACATCACATATATTTCATGCAGCTGTCTGATAAGTTCTGGAGGTCGGACAGAGTGACTTTGTTGACATTGTTTTGTTTCGTTGTTTTGGTTTTCGAGGATCCTAATGTTTACATCAACAGGACATTGTTTGGATATAGCAGGAACATCATACTCCTTTCTCCAATGGCCGACATGGCATCAGCTGTGTCAAGGCTTGTCACTTCCTGGATTCCTTGACAAGAGGCGGGTGGACTACAGCTTTGGACCAATAAGGGAGAACCAAATTGATTTGCGGTGACTCCCCTTCTATCTTTCATAAACAATCATATTAAATCTACTGTTATAATTATATCATAATTAATGCTCCGTCTCATATTGTGTTCTACTGTCGACACACACACACACACACACTGTTTGGTCCTGCTTCCTCGTGTACAATCACAATACAGACTTTCCTTCTATGACATTTCTGATACTAATATATTTACGGACGTATATATTGAAAATACTTTTTAGCAGTGATTCCTCAGATGTTGTTATCAAAAGAGAGAATATATATATATTCAGATTTTAAATTCAGTAAGATTTAAAATCATATTTATCAACACGAACATTTGTATCTTATAAAAGTCTTGGTCCCAATGTCCAGCTCTTAAACATTTAGTGCTTATCTTTAATACAATAATTATTCAACAGCTCAGCTCTAAAGATGAATTGTTTGGTTTCCTTTTTCAACCGAGACACTAAAACCAAAACAACACACGAGTTAGGCAACAAGACACGACTAGTTCGCATCAGTTGAATAAAACCTTTTAGTAGTTTATATACACAAGGATTTACAAGTTAAAACCATAATGGCCATGAGCTGAATGTGAAAACACTATGAATATCAGATTTGATGCAGTCTGGGGCAGATGTGTGGTTTTACACTTTGATATTAGAGTCTATTAAATATGTTTTTACATAATACCATAACGAGGGGTCGTACCTGTGGAACATAGCGGAGTCTCCGGCCGCTCGCAGCACCCAGCTGAGCAGCGGGACCCCGGCCAGCGTCTTGATGTTCTTCAGGTGGATCCCTTTGCTTCCGCCTCGGGCCAGGACCAGCGCGGCGACGTGTCTCTGTCTGTCCCCGCTGTCCCTCGGCTTCTTGGAGGCGGACAGCGGGACGTCCTGCGTCCCGTTGGCTTCCGGGAAGCTCCTCTTCTTGTCGGCCATTGCGTCTGTAACGGTCCAGTGAGCTCCCGAGGAAGAGAGGCTGCAGAGGAAGACTCCGCCCACAGAGAGGGGGGGGGGGGGAGAGACAGAGAGAGAGAGAGAGAGAGAGAGAGAAAGAGAGAGAGAGAAAGAGAGAGAGAGAGAGAGAGAGAGGGAGAGGGAGGGGGGAGAGGGAGAGAGAGAGAGAGAGCGAGTCACAACAGACGTCTGCGGTCACGTGGTCACATTCTACACCATAGATATATCTATGTTCTACACATACTCACACACATCCGGGTCCGATCGCACATCTCTGCCTGTCCGCGGCATGACTGAGGTCAACAGCGCCACCTGCTGCCGAGGAGGTCGAACTGTCAGCGCAAAGAACAACAGGCTCACATGAGTAAAGTAGATGAATACATAAATAAAAACACATATGTTAAATAAATAAATAAACAAACACACAAATATATACATATATATATAAATAGACACTACATGAATAAACAAATAAATAAATAAACAAATACCCCCAGAAACACTGCTGAGCTGTATTGACGCCTTAGATATTATAAGAAGCCCCTTCACTATTTAATCTTTTAAAATCTTTCTTAAATTCAGTGTGAAAGAAGGTGTCAATAACTAAGCTCCATGTTCTTCTTGAATCTTAAACGGTGAATAATTAAGTGTTTCATCATTGATCAATCATTTATCGACGCCGGCTGATCCCAGAGATGCGGTCCAACCGGCTGATCTCCACTAACTACATCATCTCAAATTAATATTTCACAGATGGTTCGACACAGACAGAGCACAGCAGGGAAAACAATACAAACTGTACTTACTGCAGAGTGTTGTGCAGCATTCACCTGCTCAGCTCATGATAATAGAAAATAGAAAATATTGTTATCAAAAAGTCATTATCAATGTGGTATATGTGAAGACCAGTGATCTATAAACTGTGTACAGTGATTTGCTGCACGCGCTACTTCTTTCCTTTAGCGGCTCAACAGCGCCCCCTTCTGGATATCAACACCAGGTGAGCTGTTTTTTTTTACAACGTTGAGCATGAGGACTGATGGGGGAGATGAGAGGAGGAGACTTTCTTGGATGATTGTGTTGACGTGACAATTCCAGGTCAGTGTGTTGCGTGTGTTGAATTGTTGCGTCTGCTGCCCCCAAGTGGCCAAAACCAGTGAAAGTAGCTTTAACTATCTAATTGGCACAACGTGAACGCTGCCGTCTGTTTGTTGCATAACTGCAAACTCCCTCCTGGAATTTAGATTGTAGAGTCTGACTGACGTGCATCATCGACATCTTGTTTGTCTTCTTTTTGTTCGTCCTCATCATCCCTCTCTCACGTCGCTCTCTACGTACTCTACCTCTTTCTTTTTATTTCTGCTCCCTCGCTTTCGTTTCTTCACCTGACAAACACATCACCTCACGGCCACTGACAAAAATGTAACCATTACATGAGCTTTTCTCAGTGTAGAACACACACAGACACACACAGACACACACAGGTATGTTGCCTGATAGGTGCCCCCCCCCCCCCCCCCCCCCCCCAGAAGCAGCTGAGGAGAAGCTTGAGGCAGAAATAACAGGAATAAGTAGGTCAGCAATTATATGGTGATCAAATGAGGTTTACGACTTGAGGGCGTGGCCACGTCGACATTGTGCGGAACTTATTTCCGATCTTTGCTGTTCACGATACGACACTGGAGAGAGACAAAAAATGGTCGCACTTTACAAGAATGACTTTATGCTGATGAATTTGTGAATAATCTTTTGTTTATTATCACATTGCGGTGCAGCCTATAGTCAAACAAGCAGGGGATTGTTTTCGCCTGTCCATGTGTGTATGTGTACAAAATATCTCAACTACACAAGAGCCAATTTCCACCAAACCTGGGGTGAATATTATTCGGCTGATTATCTGCAGATGATTCCATTTTAGAGTTGATCGGTTAAAGGTCAAAGGTCAAGATCAACAAAACTGTGGTGTCATCATGACTTTCACCACGTTTGTATATCCTCAAATAACAAAACTTATCAGAAACATGAACTCTTGAACAAACAGTAATTTGTAGAAAAATTATATAACGTGTGTTTTGAGTTTTTAAAATGTCTCGTTAGGTAACATGGAGGACGGAGGGTGTGTGACCTTTGCTGCATCCAGCCACCAGGGGGAAACAGACTTTGCTTCACTGTTTGTCAGCAGCTATGTCGTCCGTCTTTGAATACAGACGCTGAGTGATTATTATTTCCAATGCAGTAACTCTACACTAAATCTTTTCCCTATCCCTCGTTTGCATATCAGGTATTTCAGGTCACAGGACACGTCGGTGGATCATCATCATCAAGAAGAAAGGAATGTGTGTCGCTTTAAATATGGAAACGCCGACAACAGAGACACAGGGAATAACAGTCGGGAGGAGGAGAGCGGAGATGAAGTTGTGGATCAGGTTGAACCGGTGTGAAGTTCCCTGTTGCCTCTGCTCGCTCGCCCTCTCTCCCTCGGCAGCTTCACGGCTGCAGGGGGAGAGAGAGAGAGAGAGAAAATGACCATTAGAGAGCTCGTCCTCGACCTCGGTGGAAAACGTCACAAGGAAAAGAAACAAACCCACCAGCAGCGTAACAACAACAACTTTACTGACAGAGAACTTTCAACACAAAGTACAATGTGGTGAAAACACAGTATATACAGTAGAAGTACACAAATAATAACCCCTGAGTAGATTCAGGAATGTGACTCCTGAGAAAAGTCTGTTTTTAAACGAGGACATCGTCTCAGAGACTTTTTTGTGACAGCAGACACTCCCATATAATTAATGTCAAACCTGTGATGTGATCATATCTCTAAGTTCCAGTTTAAAGCTGAGTTGCTGAATTTTGCGGCACATATAAATGTTGCTGCTGCTGCAATGAATTGTGGGATTGCAACATCTCCAGGGTGTCCTATAATGAAGGAAGTGTTTATAGAGTTTAACCAGGAAACAGGAACCCTCAAATAAAGAACTGTTCATCTTCTACCTCTCTCTCTCCTTCACCTCAGTTCTACCTGTGGTGGATTCAGCAGTTTTTACAGCAGCTTCTTAATAATCAGAGGTTGATAGTATCGATGACAGTTAGGAGGGAGCAGAGCCGCTGATCTGCCCAAACTCCTCCAACAGCCCGGGCGACATACCGTTCATTCACTGCTCCGGCACCACGCCTCTCCTCAGACACCTCCGCTCTCCTCCAGCCTGTTACCTCTAACCCGGGAGGCTCCGCTCTGAGGCCCTTTGAATAAGAGTCTGCGATAACAAACGTGTGTCAGTTATTTAAGCGATAAAAGGAACGTCAGGGTCATCGCAGATGTTATGGAGGAATTATGTGATATATTTGGATTTTGATTTAGCTTTGTCAGCAGTTATTCTATTATATATGCAGGGCTTTCTCCCAGAGTAACACAAACATATACATCTAAACAACACGTCAATGTAAAATTAGAGAAATAACAAATTACGGCGAGTCATTTGGAGCCAATAAAAAAAACTGTTACTCCCAATTAGTTTTTAAAACATGACATGGAGGGGAAACCTCTCTGGAAACTATCTGGAGTTCGGTTTAGGTCTGAGAGCAGATCAGAATTGGGGTTTATTTCCAAGTAGGACACACAAGTATTTATCCTTATAGAGATCAAATTAGTTAAACTAGTAGCTTTGATGTCCGGCCATCCATCATCTATTCTGCAGACCTGTCCAGGGCGAGCTGGATCCGGTCTCCAGTCCATCAGGGCCGCGGATAATAGTTTCGTGGCCTCTGTGTCCCAGTGACGCTTTGTTTAATTTAACATCTCAGCTTTAAAGGCCTGTAGGTGTGTAAATGTAAATGAGCCATTGAGGGATCAGTGTTGTTCCACCTCTCCTCCTGCTGTGTGTGTTCACAGCCCCCTCCTGCTCCACCACTGTCCTCTGTAATTAAACCCGCTCCCTCAGACCCTTCCCCTCCGCGGCCTCTCAGAACACCTGAATCCTCAACATGTAATAACCCACAGACACAAGCTGCTGCATCTCACTCCATCCGGCTGCCTCCACAGGTTTTCCTTCAGGTTCAGGGTTTAGATTCATAGAGACGGACGTGAAACTGAAAGAACGCAAAACATCTCAGGATGACGAAGAGGAGCCGAAGAAGAGGAAGACACTTGGAAAGACGAGGAGATTCCAGATATTCACATATGTTTACGTCTCTTCACCACATCAGCTACAGAGATTTATGCAAATACAACGTAGTGCGTGACCTATGCAGACCTGCTCAGACTCAACCATGTTGTGATGCTGCATATTAATCCAGTCAGCGGATAAATGCAGGAACATTTCAGGGGCCTCTGGGGGCCTCAGGCAAAAGGAACCAGTGGGGGAACCAGACTTCATGTTCTAGACCTCAACCACACTTCAAAATCACAAAGTTTTGGCAGAAAGTTCGTGGCATTATCTCTCGTTGGGGGGGGGTTCTGATCTTCTCCTGTACGTCTACAATCACAGAGTCTCACAAACTGGTGTAATCAGCTGTTTCAGGGCCCCCCCCTCCCAGTTCGGGGCCCCTGGCCATCCGCTGCTTTGCATAATACCCTGTGTTACACCCCAGGCTGCCAGTTCAGGGTGAAACCTGGATCCTACGTTCAGACGGCCGCTGAAAGAAATGAACATGAAGATGAAACAACTTCAAAAAGTAATAAAACTAATGAATGGTGTAAAAAAGAAAGGGAGGAAACCACATCAGACCAGGACCCGGCCTCTAATTCAGTGAATATAAATTTAGCCTGGAGAAACCTGCAGTGAGATTTGTCGTGTGCACATGTTTACATGTTGAAGTGTGTTTGTACAAGGTGACTCTGCAGAGGAGCCTGATGTGCACGACGTCAAGCTGCAACACAACATGTCTGAGATCAGCAGCGTGACCGAGGAACCAGGATGTGACGGAGCTCACGCCTCCACCCAACAGTCTCCTCATGACACCACCTTTAAACTCACTAGATCAACAAAGATACACAAACTCATAAATAAATCAGTCGGCTGAAGGCGCCTGATTAGAAACAAATCAAGATTCATGAATTATTCTCTGACAACTCAATGACAATGTTACATTTGATATATTATGTTACAGCTAAAATCAAGAGAGATAAACCTGACACGCTATTTTATAGAATTATATCGTCATCAAACTGTACACACGTAAAAGTCAACTGGTTAAATATGCCTATATTTCATAAAATCATTAAAACTGCTCTATTTTGCCATGTTTAAGACAGAAATCTTCAAACACATCCTTTAATAATCTGCCCCACAGTTTAAAGGGCTCCTCTCAGGCCTCGTCCCTCCTACTGGTTTGGTGACACTGGTTTCGGAAGCTTCAGTTTAAAAGTTCTGACGAATCAACGACGGCAAAAAACACAAAGTTTCAGGATGAAAACGATCGAACAGAAAGTCGGGATCGAAATATGAAACATGATCAATTTGGAATGTCAGCCGTGAAACACCCAGATTGTTCTAACACATTATTATTATTGTTGTTGTTGTTGTTTCCCTGTTCGTGTGTGTGCCAGCGTGTGTCTGTAATGTGTAACTGACCTCCACACACACAGACACACTAACACAAACAGCATTCCCTCTGCACTTTCTTCCTCTTCTTGTCAATTCCACCATTGCCCCACACCTTGAAGCGGAATGGAGAGAAGAGGTGGAGGTAGAGAGAGCAAAGAAAAGACTGACAGAGAGAGAGAGAGAGAGAGAGAGGAGGGGTAAACCGGTTGAGCAGGTACACACACACACACACACACACACAGACCCACACACTCTCACACACTGAGGCCTAGCCCAGGCTCCTCCAGCAGCTTGTTGTCACCGTTATTTCTGAGGCGCATGCGCGATGCCCCAGTTTCCTGCTTTTAAATGAGTACCTGTGTTTGACTCACCTCTGTCGACTCACGGTGTGTGTGTGTGTGTGTGTGTGTGTGTGTGTGTGTGTGTGTGTTATCTGCTGGGGTCTCTCCCTCCCTCCCTCTCTCCCTCCCTCTCTCTCTCTCTCTCCCTCTCTCTCTCTCACACACACTCCCGTTACTCGCAGTGCGCACGAGCTCCTCTTCGTCTGTACCTGAGCTCACCTGAGCGGACTCACCTGCAGCACCGACACTTTGCCTTGGCGTGTTGTTGTGTTGTGTTGTGTTGTTTTGTTTTGTTTTAATATCTCGACACTGGAACGAGGGAAAAGTGCGAGGACACCGAGGAAAGGTGTGTTTGAGTGGAGGAGGTGAAGGTGCGCGGGGCAGGAAGGAGGAGAAGAAGGAGACACCGACACTTTCCCGGTGAACGTTGGAGTTTCCTTCCCCCGTTTCCCCAACGTTTTCTCGGCTCTTTCCCGGCTCCTCTCTCCGAACCGGGCTCCGAACCCGCCGGGCCGGCTGTGAGCGAACATGCCGCGGGCCTTTCTGGTGAAGAAGGCCAGTGTCTCTCCGGGGAAGCGGAACTGGAGCGGGCTGCCGGACCATGGGCGAGGGGACGTCTACATCCCAGGTGAGTGCACTGGTGCTACTGGGATGAGCCATGTTGCTTCTGTGTTCTGTGGAACAAACGGACCCGGAGCCGGAGCTCGTTCTGGGGCTTTCGGTTCCGAGCTGGTTGATTGTTTGGAGTCAACCGGGGGAACATGAGTGTGGAGGCTCCGGGGAGAGCTGGGTGTGGGGGGGAGTGTAACGGGGCCGGGGCCACCGAATAACGGGAAAGAACCGGGAAGTGTTTTACAATTTTAAAAAAAAAGAACAAACCATAAAATATATATAAAAAATATAGTTCGATCCAACTGGTCACTTCACTGGGTCGCGACTCACAACAACACAAATAAAACCCGTTTTACAGAAGGGACACGGAGTGAACTGGGAAGTTTCGTTTCCCAGTGGAGGAGCTGGTGGCGGCCTGTGCACGAGCCCAGGGCCCGTTGCTTTCCAGCGAGCGACCTTCAACCTCTGGGTGCTGCTGCTTCCGTGTGCTGCTGGAACCTAGAACCACATTTTAATACAGAACACACTCAGCTCGGGCCCTGGGAGGCAGTACTTTGAGTTTAATCTCACCACGTTATTGAATAATTGTGGGATTGTCCCTCTACTTTTTTGTTTTTAAATCTAAATTTATTTCTTAAAAACGAAATCTGTGAGTCCAGCAGCTGGAGACCGATGAAAAGAACCTCGATCCTCCCTCGTGAGTCCCAACGGAAAAAAAAAAACGTGCAAGACCTGACATGTTTTGACTGTCAAATTCTGAGCTTTGACATTTAAATGACAAGTGGCGAGAATCCACCTCTCTCTCTCCCCCCCCCCCCCCCCCTCCTCTCTCTCTCTCTCTCCCCGTGCTCGATAACAATCCCCATTGTTGCCATCGACAGAGTTTTTATTGTAAGACCACGTCTCGGTATCAGATAACAAATAACGGACTACACCCTAAACCTCTCTCTCTCCCTCTCTCTCTCTCTCTCCTTCCCTCTCCCTTCCCCCCCACCTCGCTGTCGTCCCCACCTATTCCCATCACCGTTAACTTTTAATCATTGACTTTCACATCCTCTTCTGAACATTATGGGATGAACTGAACCGCCTCGAGGTTCCAGGTTGTTTATATATTTTTAAAGGAAGAGAAGAGAAGTGAGGAGGGACAACTTTAACTCGTGTCGGTTGTTTTATCCTCCGAACAGACGCGTCGGTGTCTCGGGCCTCATCCAAAAACACACGTGAAGCTTTTCACGGAAATGAACCAATTATCAAAATTATTATTAAAGAGAAATAACGAATCAGGCTTTTTTTCAGTCAGTGTTAAACTTTATAAAAAGAATCAGCTGTGAAATAAAAAAAGGTGAAGATCCAGTTCTTCTTCTTTTTAATGCACAGTAGCTTCCGTGCGCTATTACGCACAGTTAACACTCCTCCCCAAACCCCGCAACGGTTTCAGCTTCTGTCTGTGGTATGTGCCGTTACTTGATGTACCTGCCCGACGTGTGTTGTTTGTGCGTGTGACGCAGGGACACGCACACACGCTCATACACACAAAGAGAGAGAGAGAGAGAGAGAGAGAGAGAGAGAGAGAGAGAGAGAGAGAGAGAGAGAGAGAGAGAGAGAGAGAGAGAGAGAGAGAGAGAGAGAGAGAGAGAGAGAGAGAGAGAGAGAGAGAGAGAGAGAGAGAGAGAGAGAGAGAGAGAGAGAGAGAGAGAGAGAGAGAAAGGTATGATAATTACCCTTGTCCTCAGAAACAGGAGTGTTTACTCCTTCTCTCTTTCTCTCTGTTTGTGTCTGTCTATCTATCTATCTATCTATCTATCTATCTATCTATCTATCTCTCCATCTCTCTATCTATCTATCTCTCTATCTCTCTATCTTTCTATCTCTCTATCTTTCTATCTCTCTATCTGTTTATTCTATATATTTGAATAGCCTGGAGCTCATCCAACCCCCACGTCCCTACTGTCTCCTTACATCCAGTCGAGTTGCACCAAATCACCCACACTCGTTAATATCAGTCCACTAAATATTTTTTATTCATCAATATCCATGAATTATCTCCTGTCCAGTAGTTTTTACGTAAAATGTACAGACGCAGATGGAAACCTAGCTTCCTCAGTGGAGGTTTGAGGATCCCTGGTTATTTGCTTTTTAAAGAAAAACCTGTTCATTTGCTTTCCTGACGAGAGAACAGTGACTGTTAATACAGAGAATCCATCTCTCAGCAGCTGTGAAGGTCATGAACTGACCAACGTGTCACATCCTGTTTGTTGAATCCACTTAAAAGCGTCAGAACGACTTCCTGGTGTCTCCTCCTCGTTGTCACCGATCTCCAAAACTAGCAGGTGCACGCAGGTTAAACACATGTGGTGAACTCCTTTCTGGTTGTTTAATTTAACCCGGGAGTGAATTCAGATTGAATCCGTTCACATTGCACACAGAAGCCAGATGTAAGTGTTTTTTTTAAACGGTTGAAAAGTGGCTTCAGTTTGCTCTCCAGTAGATTCTGATCGATTCATCACAGACGTGTCAGTGTCTGTGTTTGTCTTTGCTGATGTGAAAACTTTTATTCAACAGAATAAACTGTAGAAAAGATGTTTTACCTCGATATATTTGGACGTATTTGTTTATCTTTTGTATTTATAGTTATTTATAATGAAGTTTATAGTTAGACTGTAAAACATCAAAGCTCAATTCCATTTCTTTGAATCCCTCCGGGTCGGACTCTGCTCCTGAGACGCTGTTTAATCCTTTGAACTCAGGATCTGTGCTCTGGGTTTGTCCTGAGGCCGCTGGGAGGTTAATGTTTATTGGATGGAAGGAAATGTAACGGACCTTTCAGGAGACCTACCAACGCAGGACGCACACCTTTAGCAAACACACACACGCATGCACTTCTACACAAGACACACACGGAGAGTCACGCACTGCTTCAGATAAGGTAATCGGCCGATTGTTGACTCGCTCTCTCACCTGAGCGACATTAAATGGAACCAGGAGAAATTGTGAGAGTGTTTTGATCGACACAGTTCACACACACACTCCTCTCTGTGTTGACGTAGAAACTTGGGGGCTCCGTATCTTCTACCTTCCAAACACACACATATATACCTAAGTACACACACACACTCGCTCATTGTTGCGGGGAGGGGAGGGGGGGTGAACAAACAACACAAGATGAGATTAAATGTCCAGCCGGCAGCAGTCACCACAGAAACCATCAGTTCACTGGAACAAGGATTTGAAAACTTGTGTAACTGTCCTCCTGTAAAAAGTGTTTTTATTTTTTATAATCTATCATCTGCTGCACTGTCTCTAGTTTACATATTTATCTGCACATTTCTGATTTTGATGTTAACCAACTGTTGACTGGTAAACTGTTTAAAATCTTTTTTTTTAAACCAAATTATTATCAATATTTCATTGATATTTCAAAAACTGAATAAATGAAAACCATTTCTTCATTTGCATTTGAGTTTCATCTCACTGAGAGAGTTTTCACTGAGCTGAACCACACCTGCCTCTGGGCTACACACACAGACACACACAGACACACACACCTACACACACACCTACACACACCCCTCTGTGGAGGTGAATTGTTTGAGGAAGGTACAGAGCTGGTGCTGCAAGACTGTCTGGCTGGACAAGTCCATAATGGTAATGTGCGTGTGTGCGTGTGTGCGTGTGTGCGTGTGTGCGCGTGTGCGTGTGTGCGTGTGTGTGTGTGTGTGTGTGTGTGTGTGTGTGTGTGTGTGTGTGTGTGTGTGTGTGTGTGTGTGTGTGTGTGTGTGTGTGTGTGTGTGTGTGTGTGTGTGTGTGTGTGTGTGTGTGTCTGCGCAGGTGTGTGTGTAGCTGTGTGTGTGCATGCAGTTATTCAAAACAAAAGGCCAAACATGAGCACACCCCTACTCATACAAACATGTTTAACTCTGCACGTTTGCTAATTGAGAGATTGTGTAAACATGAAGTTGTGCACGCTGCGACCCGTTGTGAAGTTTAAAAAAAACAAGTTGCTCAGTTTCTTCCAGCTGGATTGTTATCACAGTTTCCCAGAGATGAGAAGAAATATTAAGGTTAAATCTGTGTTTTTAGATGACATCAAGACACTGACTCTCTCTCTCTCTCTCTCTCTCTCTCTCTCTCTGTCCCTCTCTCTCTCTCCCTCCCAGTGTCCTTCTTCCCCTCGTCCGTCCTGATGGAGGCGGAGGCGAGCCCGGCTGAGTCCACGCCGCTCTGCCTCATCAAACACTCTGTGTGCGACACGCAGACGTACGCCGAGCTGCCGTCCTGCACGGTGCTGGGCCGGCCGCGGAGCCCCTCCATCTTCCTGGGCGAGAGGTCAGAGGTCAGGAGGAGGGCGCCGGGCGGCTCCACGTACGTCCGCTCCAAAATCAAGGTGAGCGAACTCAGAGTGTGTTGGGGGCGGGGGGGGGGCGGAGTCAAACAAGAAGTCGACATGAAACCAAACACTCACGTTTTCTCTCTCCTCTCTCTCTCTCTCCACCACCACAGGTGACCACGGGCGAGCTACCCCCCAGCCCCACCCCTTTCCCTCTCTCTCTTCCTCCCATCCCCCCCACGACCTCGCCGACCCCCCCGCCCGCCGACGTGATGCCCGTCGCCCTGACGACCAGCCCTTCCACCCTGGAGGTGGTCTCCATGGTAACCAGATCCACAGGTCAAAGTTCGTCCTCGGGGAAATCGGGGGTGTTTGTGTGCAAGGTACGAGCGAGTCGGCAACAACCGATTAACACTGGAACCCACTTGGTGATGTTTCATATTAATGAGCCTGGTGCTGGATCAGGACCAATGAACCGTGGTGGACGTGGATTGTGTCAAATTTAGACGCGTGTACTTGAAATAACTGAAATTGTGTCTTTCACGCACACAATCTTTCAAAAAAACCAAATTGTATACATGGTAAAAACTTTATAGAAACACAATTTAGAGACACTCTGTGGAGTTTGTGGGTTTGAAACACACATTCCTGCAGTTTCTCACCTTTCAGATGTTAGAGAATGTAGAGTCGCAGCATATCTGCATTTCTTTGGGAGCGTCTTCCAGATACGTGCAGGATAGAAGCTGAACGCTGCTTCTCCAGGTGTAGTTTTTGACTCTGGATGGGCAGAAATATAGTCAGGCTGTAAATGTGATTTCACTGATGGAGTTCTCCCGCCTCTAGGTTTGCAAGAAGACCTTCCAGCACCAGCGGATGTTGAACCGACACGTCAAGTGTCACAACGAGACCAAGAGACACATCTGCTCGTTCTGCGGCAAAGGCTTCAACGACACCTTCGACCTCAAGAGACACGTCCGCACGCACACAGGTGACCTCGCTGCTCCACCTCCAACGCAGCCGCTCGGGCTCCCACACATCACAGGAAGAGGGTGGGACACATTCTGATTTTGTGTTTCTCCTGCAGGTGTTCGTCCGTACAAGTGCAACCTGTGCGACAAGGCCTTCACCCAGCGCTGCTCCCTGGAGTCGCACATGAAGAAGATCCACAGCGTCACCCTGGAGTACGCCTACAAGGAGCGGCGCAACAAGCTGTACGTGTGCGAGGAGTGCGGCCACACGGCGGGGACGCAGGACGAGCTGGGCGTCCACCTCCACTCGCTGCACCCGGACAGCGCCCTGCTGAAGGGGAAGGCTGCCAGGCGAGCGGGGGGGGAGAGGGCAGGGAAAGAGGACGGGTCGGTCGGCGGGTCGATGCCGGGTTCTCCCCGAGGAGCCGACAGCGATGACACCGGGGGATCAGCGGAGCCGTAGAGCGGCCGGTTGGCACAATAAGCTCGGGGGGGATGAAGGATGGACGATGGACTAGAAGGTGGACGACATGTCAGAGTGTACCTCTACAGTTCTAAATGTATATATTATGTGTGTGTGTATATTTATGAATGTGTGTGTGTGTGTATGGATTGTGGGGATCTGTATGTGACTCATGTTAAACGAGGCCAAGTTGGACTTTGACTCACTGTTCATATTTTTACAGTTCATGGGATTGTGTTGAGGAAAAGAGTATTTACACATCTGACAATATATTTTTCTGCCTTTTTATATTGCATGTGTATATTTCCTGTTGGCTCTTCTGTACAGCATGAGATGTGAGTTTTCTACTCAAAAATCTGAAAGCATTATATTAAAGGGAGTAATATATGAACCTGAGTCGTATCTAACATTATTGACGTCATATTGATTCTTGGTTTTTATGTATCTAAAAGAAATGGTGGATGAAGTACTCAAACATTTTACTTTGGTCAAAGTACGAATAAAAAGACTAAAATGCACTTAAATAAAAAAAGGGAAAGTAAATAAGTATATAATGCAATCGTCTTCTACTCATTATGGCTTAGCAATGACCCCTTATTACTCAATACATGAAAAATAAACTTAACTAGATTTATTTTTTTCAGGTACTTTTCAACTTTACTCCACTACATATATTAACAAAGTACTTTTACACCTGGAACTTGAAGTACATTCAATAGCAAGTACTTGCTTGCTTTTCCTGAAGTAGAAGAGTTATAGGGGGACTTTTATTCGAGTAAATATACGAAGTACATTTACTTTGCTGTTGTACAGATATACAAAAAATGTACTCAAGTACAACAACAAACTAAATCTACTTTGTCACGTCCCACCACAGTTTAAAATAGCAACTAAGTCATGGCAGAGAAATGTTGCTGAAGGCAGAAGTGAGTTTTTACATCATATTTAATCCAGTTACTTATGCAGTATAAATACTTTTTGTTGTTTTTGTTTCCTGTATGAACTACACACGAAGAGTTTGTCATCACGGCGATGTTTCACGTTTTTAAGGCGTTGTCATCGACCTGGTTTCACTTCATCACAACAGAACAGGCAAGGCCAGTTTATTTGTAGAGGTCGTTTCAACAAGGCATTTATGTAAGTGCTTTACATAAAATGCAAAAGGCTTCATGACAAATTTCTAAAAGACAACACAAAAAAGCGTTTAAAAAGATCTGTGCAGGGATGTGATCCACTCGAGAATAAGAGAACAAATCTCCTCAGTGCACAAACGATGGTTTTACTGTTACACACTAATCACGCTGCCTAGTTTACCCCCAAGCTTTTGAGTGTGTTGTGGAAAAGAGACAGAGAGAGAGAGAGAGAGGGGGCGGGAGAGAGAGGGAGAGGAGGTAGCTGGGAGGGTGAGGTCGGATTCCTGGTGTCTGTCCGGTCTTGTTGGAAGATTCCTGCAGACTCCCTTCAGCCCGAGGAAACCTGGGATCGGCTTCAGGTGACGGCCACATAACGGTTTGTGAAGTCAGGGGCCTAAAGGGCCATGTCACACTCAGTCACTCAGTTCTCTGTTATAGTATTTTTTTGTATTGACATCGTGAGGCTACATGTTTTTTTTTTAATCCTTCTTTTTAGTTGTGAAAGTGAAGAATTGATCTCATTCGCCCCCTGGTGGCTGGCTGCAGAATAGGTCACACACCCTGCCTCCTCCATGTTAGTGAATGAGACATGGACATGGATCTGAGATGTTCTGGCAACAACTGGATGGATCATCATTAAAGTTATTACCGACTATCATGGTCCCACTAAGAATGAATTATTATTTTATAAGCAAAACCTGTTGTGGGTCTGTTAACTGTCTTTTTTTCTGCTTTTGCTCATAATATATAGATATTAAAGATTTTTTCACAGTGTTATTAGGAAGCCCAAACCAAATATTAAATCGATTAGAGATTACAATCCAAAAAATTGCTAGATGAAGACATAATCATGGTTTTTATTGTCTTACAAATAAAGTCATAAAGCTATATTTATTCAAACTTTAAAACGTGAATTAAAAATATTAAAATTAAGTTCTTTAATTCATTATTTTGTTCATAAATTACCTTTCTATTCATTTGTCTGTTTTGTTCAACTTTTTATCACTAATTCAGTTTCATGGCGTCCCTTGCGCTGACTTCCGCTTCCGGCCATCAGCCCGGAAGTTGAGGGTTTGTTTTGAAAAGCAGGCGCCAGCAGCAGCAGCAGCTAAAAGGTCAAAGGTGAGCGGAGTTTCCAGGTAAACACACTTTGTATTTGTCTGTTTTCTGTTTTTAAAAAACTCCGCACGTGTTGTTCACTAGTTTAAACTCACTGCCTCGTTTCTAACTGGAGGCTGCTAACGTTAGCTGGTGTTAGCTTGTGTTAGCTACTGTTAGCTGGTGTTAGCTACTGTTAGCTGGTGTTAGCCGAAGTGGCTCAGGGGGACTCATGGTGCTGTTTCCGTCAGGTGCGGGGGGGATGCCAGCTCCGGAGCCCGTCAGGCAGGGTCGGAAACGCGGTCTGCCCTCCTGCCCCAACCCGCTGTTCCTCCGGTGGCTCACGGAGCTGCGGGACGACGCGAAGGAGAAGGGACAGAAGATCCAGTTCTGCTACCAGAAGGTGAACAGGACCCGGGACCCCCCCCCCCCACGCACTTTCAACAACCCCCTGTGTTGTGTTATTGTGCGTTCACATGGTGTCACAACCTGCAATCACTTCCTGTGGACAATAACAGACTCACTTTGCACACTTCATTCCCGGCTGCTTGACAATAAACACAACATCGCATATTTCTTGTCTAATAATCCCATTTCTGGCAATAAACCCTGATTCTGATTCTCAAAATTCACGTGAACAACTGAGAACACGTTACTGACGCCTCTGTCCTGAATTCATATGGTTTTACAAACACTCACCTTTTATCGATTTCTCACAAACATCCAACATCTATTTAAAATAAATAACTATAACTCAATGGTTTTCTAATTGACATGAAAAGGAGGAGCTGATTGGTTCAGTGTTGACATACATGACTGTAAGAGACTGTAATGAAATATTTTGTGTGCATGCTTTTTTCTTTTAAATCAGGCCATCAGCTCCCTGAATAAATATCCTCTGCCGCTGCAAAACGCCAAAGAGGCAAAGATCCTCCAGAACTTTGGAGACGGGATCTGCAAAATACTGGATGAGAAACTCCAACGATACTTGAGAGAGAACGGTGAGAAGCACGAGAACGGATGAAGTAACCGAACACTGTCGGGATCTTAGTTTCCATGTTACGGAAAAGAACAAACAACCTCATGATGACACAGTGAAGAGAAATAAGGAGAGAATTCAAAGGAAGTAGATTGATGGTGTGTTAAACATACTGTGCAGCTTTTCCATTTCCTCTGTCTTCACTTTTCTTTTGAATCTCTGCTCCAGGTCCAAACGCTCCTATTCACTCTCTGCCTAAAGGGGCGCCCCCTCCTGGCAGGCCAGACAACAACAACATGGCTCCGTCCACCAAGGTAACAAGCAGGACGTCATATCTCCAAAGAGGCCCAACAGTCTCCTTATGACGCCACATTTAAATCAACAAGATCCAGATTTGTCTTTGTGATCCGTCTTTCTTTATAGAAGAATGTCGCCGGGGATAAAGGGAAGGACAAAGGAGGAGGAGGAGGAGGGAGGAAGAAGAGGGAGTATGTCCCTCAGAAGAGGTCCGGGGGTCATGCTGTTCTCCTCACACTTCACAGACAGTCACAGGTTCAACTCTCCCTATTTGACATTTCACAAACATGAACACATATTTCACTGTGTCCTCAGTTTCTCATCTTTCTCTCCAGATCATGGGAAGTAAAGGTTTCATGTTCAAACTGGAGCTACAAGCCGAGGCCCAGCTTCTCTGTGATAAGTCCTTCAGCGTCGTAAGTCAATTTCTTTTTCACCATAATCTTGAGTCACGATCGTCATTTAAAAATAAACTTATATTCAGACTTAATTCTCTTCTTCATGTTGTGTGTGTGTGTCTGCCTGTAGCCAGATCTGGGCAGCAAGTACACGGCCTGGTCCTCAGTCAGCACGCTGATCCAGAAGAACCTGGTGATCAAGACCCACAATCCTGCAAGGTACACAACAAACACACACACACACACGTTAATAAAATCAGCTTGTTGGCAACTATATTAACAGGAAGAGGAAATTCTCCTGATTCTGATGAAGACCTGTGTTTCAGGACACTTCAGTGATGGCCGGTTGTTTTCTGTATCAGGTTTTCCCTGACTGACGAGGGTCAGATTTTGGCCGAGCGACTGGAGGCAGCGGAAGAAGGATCTAAAGACCGAGTGGAGACGAGGAGTGAAAGAGAGGAGGAGGTGGAGGTGGAGGTGGAGGAGGAGGAAGGGGGTCCAGGGGTTGTGGATCTTACTTTTAGTGATGAAGAGGAGGAGGAGGAGAAAGAGGACAGAACACAGTGAGTTGATGCTAACGGGCTAAAGTTTCCATGTTGTGCTCAGCTGGAACAAAACACATCACTTTGTCTTCACAGTCCCACCGAGAGGCCGCCCGGTGTCTCTCAGTCAGACGTGGACGTGATGAGATCAGATCCTCAAACCAGCAGGAAGGGGAATGGAGGAAGTCTTCTACCTGGGACATATGATATCTTACTCTGCGTTGACTTCATTGAAACTACAGGGTAAGAGAACTATGTGATGGAAGTGAATGTGTGCGTCCATCAAACTGTGTCCTCATCCGTTCTCGACCTTCCTTTGTGCAGCGGCAGCAGCCACAAGAAACAGGAGCTGGTCAAAGAGCTTCAGAGAAATGGAGTGAGCTTCGATGTCAGGAAACTGAATGTGGGCGACTTCCTGTGGGTGGCTCGGGAGAAGGTTGCTCCCGTTCCAGGTAACGCAGAGAAGTGGATAAACTCTTCTCTCCTCCAATGATTCTAGTTTCTTCGCTTCCCTTCTTTTCTCTTTGCTTCCTGTCTCTTCTGCGTCTTGACACAACCTCGGACTATAGAACCTCTTCAGCTGAACTTCCGTCTGCTCTCAGGTCAGCTGAGAGCTCCAGCCGGCAGAGAGCTGGTGCTGGATTACATCATCGAGAGGAAGAGGATGGACGACCTGTGTGGCAGCATCATCGACGGACGCTTCAGGGAACAGAAGGTCGGTGGCGTGTGAATGTCCTCGTCAGTAAAGCTACAGATCATTTTATGGATCAAGTTTCTCTCGTAGCATCAACAATAAAGATCAGAGATTTTCTATTTTACGAGAAATCATTTTCCTCTTCCTAGCTTTAGCCATAATTTGACCTTTCATCTTGCTCCCTCTCTCTCTCTCTTTCACTTTCTTCATCAGTTTCGCCTGAAGAGGTGTGGTCTTCACAGGCCCATCTACCTGGTGGAGGAATGTGGAACTGCGGCCTCTCACATGAGTTTACCTGAGGCGACGCTGCAGCAGGCGATCATCAACACTCAGGTGAGCGGAAGAAAATGAATCATGTTTTCATGTCTTTAATTTATAAATAGATAAAAACACGAGGATTTGCTGCTTTTCTTTGTCTCACTTGATTTTAAAGTCAAATTTTTTTGTATGATATTGTTAATAGAGGTTAAAAACCATTGCAGGTGGTGGATGGTTTCTTTGTGAAGAGAGTCCAGGACGTGAGGGAGTCTGCTGCCTACCTCACCATCATGACCCGGTACCTCACTAAACTCTACCAGGTAACTGACACTCTATTCAGTCTGTGGTTCCAACGCTGCCTCTGTAGATCCGTCTGTGTTGCACTGACTCCCTCACATCCTCCTCCTTTTACTCTTCTCTTCATTTCAGGACCGGACACTGATCTGTCGCTCCAGAGAGCTGGATGGGGATGAAGCGTGTGACGAGGAGAGAGGGAGCCCGTCCTGCTCTCTCATTTCATTTGCAGAGTTCAACCACGGGGCGATCAAAAACAAGGTGTCTATCTCTCCATCCATCTCTCTCTCTCTCTTTCTCTATCTAAAATTCTGTCAAACTGAACAAAAGTACATTTTCATCAAGATCCATGAATCAGCCCCAAACTGACAGAACAGCCATCTGCAGATCGGAGTAGCCGGGGCTCAAACCTGACCTTTTGCTCTATGGTCAACCCGCTCTTCCTCCTGGGCCACAGCCACCCTCAATAAACCAAAAAATCATAAAAAGTGTGATTATAAATCCATGTGTTTGTTCCTCCAGTGTCAGACAGTGAAGGAAGTGTTCGCCAGACAGTTGATGCAGATCAGCGGTTTGTCTGGAGACAAGGCAGCAGCCATACTGGAGATATACAGCACCCCCTACAGGTAGCGCACACACACAACACACAGATCACTACTATTAAATAAAGAACCATGTAGAGGAGTCCCATCAAACCAAAGTTGCTCTTTCTCTCTCTCTCAAGTCTCCTGACGGCTTATGAACGATGTGCAAGTGAAGCAGAGAAAGAGAAACTTCTCTCTTCGATACGATACGGGAAACTCAAAAGGTTTGTACAAGATGTTAATGTTTAAATAACATTTAATTTCCCTAGCATTTGTTTTTGATAGAAAAGCACATTGTCACATGTCAGAGATCATGTGCAGCTATAGATTCTGAAGGACTTGAACTGAATGAAACTTTATTTAAACCCAACGTGCTACGAGAAGGTCGATCAACTACGCCTCCTTTGTTTTTCAGAAACCTCGGTCCAGCTCTGAGCAGAACAGTTCATCAGCTCTACTGTACACAAGGAGCGCTGTCATGAGAACACACACACACATACACACACACACACACTCCTCTTGTAATCTGATCACATGATGTCCTTACTTTATCAGATTGACTCGAGCTGTTTATGAGTTGATCTAAAGTTGCTGCTACATTTTATTTTCTATAAAATTGTTCCTGATGAAGAATTTCACAAATGATACTGGATCAATAAAGTTTCTTATTTTTGAACATTAGTCTGTTGTTCCTCAGTCTCTGGGTTTTACACGTTTAACTAGAGATTTGTGTTTATCGCTCGATAGCTTCTATAATCGAGTTCAAGAATAAATAAATCCGTCAACACAACAAGTCAGAAGATCGCATTCTCCCCAAGAATAAAGAAATCGTTTTCTGCTCCAGACATGAGATGACCTCAGACAAACACACGGATGAAGACGTGTCCCTGCATCGTGAGGTCGTCCTCCGTCCTCCTGGACAACAAGCGGACAAGTGTTTAGAGAAGGAAACAAGAAGAGTCGGAAATTAATTTGTAATTTATGAAAATATGAGCAACCATTGCTGTTATTTACCTTTTTGATGTTTATGAGTAAATTCAAAAACGTGACGTGTTCCAGTGTTTTAATTCACCGGTGCATTGATCTGAGAGAAGCACTGAAAAACTTTAAAATTGAGTTTGATGGATTCAGGGACGTAGAACATGGAGAACACTTTCAGTCCCACTAATCCTCACGTGTGGCAGCAGAGGGCGCTGTCCCTCAGGGAAAGTTACATAGCGTGGCTTTAATGTGTGTAGACGTGTGTTGAAGAAAACCAGGTTTGTGCTGTTGCATCAGTTTTACTTGGAACACGATAAATAAATCAGATCAATGTGCTTGAAAAAAAATGAAAAGACAAGATGTCGTCTGTAAATGTGAACAAACGAGGTCAGGTGATCAAACTAAATAAACGGGAGGATTGTTTTAAGCTTTCTTATCGTGAGGAAATCTGACAACGTGCACACACACACACACACTCTGGAGTTTGTGTGTCAGGATTTCTACTCAATCATTAAAAATACTGGTTTCCTGATATTTGTAAATATGTCTGGCTTTGGCGACTCCTTGTGGGCTAGCGTGAAATCAAGCCTGACGAGGCCCCGCCCCTGAATACAATCACAAACTTCTGCAATTAATTCGTACGCCCAGGAGCCGAGTCTCTACGGGAGCGACAGGCTTCACTCAAGGATCCTCCTGGGAAACTCCAACGCTGTCGTGAGCTCATGTGCGTTTGACTCGTGTAAATTTGAAAAGGAAATCAGGAGCAAGTGGGTGTTTGACAATATTGGTTGTGTGTTTTATTTACACTCGGCCACGCCTCCTCTGCTCTGGTCCCTAACCTGACAACCTCTGCACTACGCAACAAAAACAGGAATACAAAAACGGAACAGAATAACAAAGTGCCATTTCCATTGTTTCTCTTTTAAAGGAGAGAATCTGACTTTTTCAGGTCCGTCTTAAAACAACACGTTAATGTCACGTATGTTTAAGGAGTCATCGGTCGTGATGTAATCCCTTCTCCGTTCAACAGTTCGTCCTTCTGTGGAAACATCAGGTGATCAAGACATAGATAAATAAAGATGGACGACATGATGGCTCCACTTAAGTGAAGGAAAATCATCTTGATTGCCCCCTTGTGGCTGGCTGCGGAATACATGTTTTTAATCTGGATATTTAGCTGCTGTTAGAGCAAATTATCAGCTTTTTTTCCAATTAGCATTTCACACTGATCAGAAATCCTCCTCCGTCTTCTCCACTGGAAGGATTATCAATCCTCCTTCTCTATAAAAAGGAAGAACACCACCTCTCTTGATGAACGTGGGAACATACGTGTGCAGCACGAAGACGGACATGAAAAAGAATCGGAGCATTTTCTCCTCCTACAGTAAAAACAGGAGCAACAGGAGCAACGGGGGTAAAACTGATCCCAATTCCAAACCAGAGTCACTTTCTCTCTCTCAACTGGTCCCAATCATAAAGCAGGACGAGCGTCTCGACACCTCAAGTCAAATATTCACTTCCTCCTCACGTCGGTCACTCAGGGTGTGAGATGTTTCCGTGGTCAGTTCCCAAACAACAAGGGAAGAAGAAACAGTTTGATTCTGTGATTCCGTCCTCGACAGAGTTCAACAGGGGGCGTCTTGTTTAAAAAAAAAGAAGAAAAGAACAGAACAGGATCCAGTAATAATCAGAACCCTTTCCAGCGAGGAGACAGAATACTTCAGGACTGTGGATAAAACTAAATGCGTTGTCCTCGGCTGTTTTGGCTTCAGGAGTTAAACACATGAAGTCCAGCCGCCGCTGGTTAGTCGGGCATGTCGATGCAGAGTTTAGGAGGCGGGACAAAGTATTTCCCGGGGCTCTGCGTGATCACCACGCCGGTCTTCTTGTGGAACATGGGGGCAAGCTTGGGAGGCGGCTCGGGGACGGGCAGGTCCTCGGCCGCCTCGGGGTCGTCACTGCGCTGGAGGTCAAAGGACACGTTGCCGTACTCCCGCAGGAAGGGGAGGAGCTCCAACAGGAAGTGGCAGAAGTCCTTGCGGATGCCAAACCACCCTGCAGGGACATCAGGACGGAAGAGAAACATCATGACCCACAACCGACCACAAGAGCACGATATCTATTGTCTATTAACAAACATATCGACCGAAACATGATTAAATCTGTAGTTAATCAGATGACAAAACTGATAATAGAAGAATGATTGTGTCACATTCATTCAAAGTTGACTTTTAGAAGACGGACGACCACCGAGGCACAAATAAACCGCTGAGCTCCTTTAGATGTCAAGATTCTAAGACACATAATGAGCTGTGATCCCGACTGCAGGCAGGACGGGAGCAGCAGAGAGTGGATCAGACGAGAACAACACACTCAGCAGCCCCCAGCACATTACTGTCTTTAAATACTCACAGTGGTTCCCTCCCTTCTGGCCGAAGGTGGTGGCCATGAGCGTGAGCAGCGAGAGCCACAGAGGCACGAACACACACACGAAGCTCATTTTGTTTTGCTTGTCATCCAGCTTGTGCACCAGGAGGATCTACAGACACACATGACACGCTGATATATGAACGTGTAAGATAAACAAGCGTTTTATGAAATACTGTGTTTACAGTCTATTACAATCTTTATGGTAATCAGTTATTTTTTGAAGACGGTAGTATCACTTTTAGGAAGGGAATCGAAACAGATGCTACTTTTGTTCAAGCAATATGTTTCAAATGTGTAAATAAATAAGAACAACTTTAGGAAAAACATATTAAACAAGATGATTTATGATAAATATGAACACAGAACAATAATATTGGTTTTTGAAACTCGCCTCAAAGGTGAGAAGCGGCACGACGATGGTCATCCAGCTGATGGCCATGGTGATGTGCGTTCGCCGCTGCTCGGCGATGATGTCGATGGAGCGGAGGAAGAGGACCGACCAGATGATGTAGTAGAGGACGACAAGGCACAGGAAGGACATCAGGATCCACAGCGGGACGCACACCACCTGCACGCACACGCACACACACACACACACACACACACACACACACACACACGGAGATGGTCGGTTATTACAAACGACAGAGGCCTTGGATTCAGAAATATAAATAAACGTTGTCTCTCACCAGCCACGGCCACTTGATGATGTCGTCCAGCTTCAGAGCGATGAAGATGAACTGGAGAATATTCACTGAACACAACACCTCCAGCTGAGGAGGAGGAGGAGGAGGAGGAGGAAGGAGGGAGAGGTTGATTCTCACACAACTGCCTTTACATTTTTACCACAAACCTGTGACTGGGATGTCCATCAGATCTGAACTTCCTCCCAACACAGTTAAAAATGAACTAACTGACTTAAAGCTTTGGCTGCAGGTTCATGTTGTGTTTCTGTCTATGCATCTTCACGTTTATCAGATTCTTTACCTCGAGGGAGCGGTCGTGTCTGAAGCCCCAGACGCAGGCTGCTACAGACACGGGCGACACGAGGAAGAGCGGCATGAAGACGATGAGCCAGAAGTAAAGTCCTCGGGCCAAGCGGTCGCACACCAACACCTCGAACATGAGCAGCAGGACGTGGAGCCCCACCGCGATCAGCATGGCCTTAAACTCCACACACGTCTCCCCTTCGGCTCTGAGGGAACACACACACAAATCATTATTACACAATGATGCTAGTGAGGCATGTTCAAACACAACAAAACACAACACAAACAAGGGAGAGAAATGATAAGATTTAGATTAAGATTAAGGTTAAGATACATTTATTTATCCCAGACACACTCATGCAGTTTTAGGAGATTTAACCTCTGCTTTTAACCCATCTGGTGCAGGACACACAGAGCAGTGAGCAGCCATGTACGGCGCATGGGGAGCAGATGTTGAGGGAGTAAGGTGCCTTGCTCAGGGGCACTAGACATGGTAGGGAGAATCCTCTTGGATTTTTGGACAGATCAATCCAGGTTCATCTTTTGTTTTTACTCGGTGGAGTCGAACCAGAGACGAACCAGAGACCTTCTCTGCCCATAGTCCAAGTTTCTGCCACTAGACCACCGCCTCTGGATATATATATAACAAATATATTGTCAATATGATGTGAGACAACAATGGAGTGTACCTGTACTGGGGGTTGTGGGCCCAGACGCCTGTGCCCACAGAGGCCCCGAAGATGACCAGCAGCTTCCACAGCCATATGGGGGTGAACACGGCCCAGTAGCTCCACTGGATGACTCCATCCAGCCGCAGGGACAGCAACACGGAGAACAGCAGCAGACAGGAGTAGATCAGGAACTTACTGCAGAGGGGGACAGACAAGGACATTGTCAAATTGATCCACGTGGAAAATACTTCTCACTTTTGGGAATTTTAGACAGTTATGGAACTAGGTGGGAAATTCTCCATAATTTTCTTCCATAAGCATAAAATCATAAAATAAGGAATCAGTGAGTTAGGGACAAATTTGACGTAAACAGTGTCCAAACTTAGGACAGGACAAGACTGCATTCACTAAAAATGAAGGAAGGGAAAAGTATAATTCATGATTTCATTAATTTAACCTGATAACACTATTTCTCACCATCACTGATGTCAAACTCTATTCATATGAATACTTTAACACTCAAATACAATAATAAGACTGTTTGTGCCACCTAATTAAATCTGATGTCACCTTATTACAAATTATGACAACTGACAAATGCCGCGGTAACATTCAGTGAACACACACACACAAGACAAACACAAGAAACACAACAAGTAACACAATAAATGATAATAAAACGAAGTCCCTCAGTAATGACAGCTAACGTGAGGCTAGTTTGAGCTAGCAAAACAAGCTACGGGTTTGAAGCTAGCCCGTTAGCCTGTTAGCCTAGTTGGGTCAAACTAGTCATTTTAACTCGCCGTTGATAGATGTTATCTTAGTTGTGTGTGAACTGTCACGCGTATGAAACACGCACGTGTGTTATCAACGCAGTGTTTGTTCGTTACAACAGGGACAACAACACACCGCCGCGATGCTAGGTGGCTAGCTAGCCAGCGTGCTAACAGGCGGCTAACGCTACCTGGGGTTGAAGTCCTGAAACAGCCCCCTCAGATTCATGGTGGGACCGCGGCTGGCTACTTGATTCCCCGTCGGACCCGCAGGCTACACATCGTACTGGCGGCACTGGTTCGGCCTCTTCTGCTTCACTTCCATCACGGGCTCGGGGCTAGCTAACTGGCTAGCAGGCTAACTCCCTGGGTTTCAGGAGGGGGCGGGGAGAGGGTGGGGGGTGGTGTTGTTTCTTGTCCAGGAGTCGGAAGTCACGTGATCAGCCGAAAGCAGCCGAACCCGCGTCGATTCCGAGCGACGGGAAAAGGTCACTTATGAGTTTATTAAGAAATAATGAGATGGTTTAATGATTCAAAAGGTTTAATTTATAGATTCACTATTTCACAGGCAATGTTGGACATGTTTTGCACTTTTAACGTCTGTTATTCTGATATTCGTTATTTTGAAATAAAGAAACAATAATTTTCCATGTAAATGTTGATGATGAAAGATGATACATTTTTTTTATTTTGTTGTTTTGGTTGAATTGTATCACACTTCAAACTGGGGCGATGGAAAAACAAACGAAGTGGAAGTCATTTTGTGTTTTAATAAGAAATACACTGGTACCAACAAAACCAAATGAGTTTCATACAATATTGTACATTTGATCTATCCTCTAAACCAGGTGATTTTGAAGAAAATTTGACTATATATCATTCACTTTTTTCAAAAGCCTATGTATTCAATTAGTATTTGACTGTAAAATGAAATAGACATATAAGAGACTATAGAGGCCACGAAATACCTCCCTGAGCAAAGAGTGAGACTTCCACAGAAGAAAGGGGCCGGTTGGAGCCTTAGATTTAATCTAGTCTCAATCTTTAATGGAAATCAAAGTTACATGAAGAAGCCGTACATTTTTAAACAACAAACTTCAAAAATATCAGAGAGCAGAATAATAGTGCACTTAAAGATGGGTTTAGAGTAATATGTGGTGTGGATGAGCCAGAAGTAGTTGGAACGTATGGTGGGCAGTTACAGTCCTTGCTGTTACTGAGTTGAGGGTAAAGGTGGGTGACAGTGGTGGTGGGTCGACACTTTGTTCCAGGGAATGCTTCAAATTTTCCTCCCAGTTTCTGACGGAGCTCGTCCAAGGTCTTGGTCTGAAGCACTGTACCATTATCTTCCTTGTTTTTCCCCCAGTGTGCCCCTGCTAACCACGTCTTCTGTTTACTGCTGTAGCAGCAGAAAGCTGACCAGAGCATGGAGGGAATATTAACCTTGTTGTTGAGGAAGTTGTTGCCAGGCCGTGCTCCGATCACCACAAAGCCTTCTGTGTTGTTATTGTTGTTGATGCAGTTTGTATCAAGGACACATCGAACGCAGGTCTCCATGTCTCTCCAGCTTCCATTATTAAATGATATTACTTGAGGAACAATGTTGGTCAGGGTAAAGGTAGAGGTTTTTTCATTTCTGGTAAAACCATAGGAGCTTGGTAATAAATGCCCTCTGTTGTATCCTTGGGTGTTATTGTAATCTTTCTTATCGGCCTGGTGAGTGTAGTTCTTCCCGCTCTTTGCAATCTCCATGTTTGCATTCAAGGTTATTTCCTCAAGCTGTAATAAATGGAAAGATATATTACTTTCATGGGTAGAATTGCAGTAGATTCTTTTTTGCTATCACAAAGATATGTATCATTTCAAAAATAATCATGCGATGTGAACATCCTGTCAATATTATACATTTTAAAGGAGACGTTAGTTAGTTGTTTTTGTTTCGTAAAGTAAAAAAAGCCCAAATTCTGTAAAAAGATCTATTCATCCTTAATGTGAATTAACCATGACATCCAAAGTTTTAGCTTTGGGGTGCTATCGGCTTCAAAACCCCAAAATAAACCAGAAACTTTCTTTGTCTTGCAGCTTCTATAGAACTGAACAGCTGCAACATGTTCTGTCCCGTATCCAGGTTTTATAATATTCCTACACGCTCTTGTAGCGGTCGACCAATCACAGCAGAGTAGGTAAACTGGCCAATCAGAGCAGACTAGGCTTCATCTGGAGTAAGGAGTTAGTTCTGAAACCGCTGGCATGTGGATGTTGTGTGAGTTTGTAGAAATCACCCACAATTTCATTTCTGTCAAAAAAACAAACCTGTGGTTCTGTCATCCAATTGTTTTGAGGTCTCCCTGCTGTGTTCCCAATGTACTTGTAAGCAGAGAACACTGGGATCTTGTTGGTGGTGTCGTAGAGTGTCACAAATGTTCTCAAGTTCCTCAAGGTCTGGCAAATGGGCTTGTATCTGTTCTGGTCCAGGATCTTCCCTCCCTCCAAGATTCCCCCGATCTGTGGTGGAACTTGGTTAAGAAAGTATTGGTCACAGTCCGACATCGATGTCACCACTTCAGTTACTGTGGGAGCAGCAGACAGGAGGAGGAGGGCAAGGAGCGGCAGGAGGAACGGCATCTTCAACGCCACCACTGAACGCTGCGTCATCAGAGCAGAAAAACAATCATCAGGTCATTACAGGTCGTTCATGCTGCAGTTACAGTTCAATTCTAAACAAATCATATGATCATAGGATGTCAAATCAAAATAACAAGATTAAAGCCGGGTTGACGTATGAATCCCTTTCTGTATCGAGGTGAAAGCTTCATTTGAAAAAAACAAATCATGTGCATAGGAAATTTAATTATTACCTCCCCTTTGTTTGTTTGCATAGATAAACTACTGTACTCATTTACACTGGATCAACCATTACATTCTGCTGTTGATCCAGTACAGGGGGTGTATCCAGGAATCTGTTATTTCACTTTCTTTAACATTTTGAGATAGGGCTTTTGTCAACATTTATAATATAATAAATGGATCATGGTGAAAGAAATACATCCAGTGTATATAATGTATAATGCACTACATGATCATACACATTTGAAATGAGATGTTATTCAAAATGTATGTGTAAATATCCAAATAACTGAATACAGACTTAAGAGATGTTTGTGTATGTATTCGTGTATAAATACATTTAAATCATCATATCATATATAATCTTGTTAAGTGCATATTAAAATTAGCTCTGTTGTTATTTAATTTCCACGCAGTCACCAAAAATACAAATGCAAATAAAAGAAAACTCACAGAGAAACTTACCACAGCTCAGATTTCCTGAAAATCAGTGATCTTCTGTTCAAACAGCAGTGGAAACAAAACCAGAGATCTACAGAGCTGAAGGAGGAAGTCACATTATTTATATTTCAGCCGGGTATGAAAGTGGGCGTGTTCCCAAACGTCGTCTGCAAAAATCACTGATCAACTTTTCTTGGGAATCTAATCTAAGATAAGATTAATAAAGGTAGTTGCCTGGAAGTCAGATGAGTGATTGTGAAACTTAATTTCCAGGCTAACTGAATAGTCGAATGTTTATTTTGTGTTCGGTCAACCAGTCACAGCAAATCACAGGAAAAACAAGATTTGAAAGCTTCACAAGACCATTCAACTTTTCATCTTAAAACAGAAGCTTCAGTAAATTGAGTCTGATGTTTCAGTGACTGTGATTATTGAGAATGTTTCCTCTTTCATTCCTACTCGTCGAAAACAGACAGAAACACAGGAAGCTGCTGATTTCAGATTTTTCAACAACAGAGTTTACGCAAAAAATAAATAAAGATATCTAAAAATGTTGATCCTTATATATATGATGTTTTCTTCTTCATCAGCAGCAGACAGGTCTGATCAACTGAAGGACAGACGTTCAGAGGCTCTTTTTGCTTCAACTCGAGCTGCAGGAGGAGAAGAAAAGTAATAATCAGGGAATTTTATTTTACTTTTGGGGAAAAATTTAAACTTATTTCAGGGACTCCTTCCTTTAGCCCACATTGTGTAAACCTTTACAGCCACTATGAGCATCCTGGTGTAAAGGACGATCAGCAGGATGGTAAACACCAGCCTGGGTGGAGACATGAGAGGAGGAGGAGGAGGAGGAGGAGGAGGAGGAGGAGGAGGAGGAGGAGGAGGAGGAGGAGGAGGAGGAGCTCTGACTGTATGAGAGAAGATCAAATAACCAGCAGGTGTAGTTGCTGTGGTTTAGAAATGATGAAATCATCGCACACCACCAGCAAAGTTCTTTTAAATCTCTTGTTAAAACCACAGACTGAACATAAAGATGGACGCCATGACAGCTCCCAAAAGTGAAGCCAAATCATTTTATTTCTTCTCCGGGAGTCGGAAGTCCAAAGAAGCTGAAACCGGGTCGAGTCCGAGCGACAGGACAAGGTCAGTTATGAGTTTTTTAATAAATAATGAGATGAGTTAATGATTCATAAGGTTTCATTTATCTTGTTCACCAGCTTCTCTCTAGATTTACTAGGTTTAATACATAGATTCACTATTTCACAGGTAATGTTGGACATGTTTTGCACTTTTAACGTCTGTTATTCTGATATTTCTTATTTGAAATAAAGAAACTATCATTTTAATTTTAAACGTTGATGAGGAAAGATGAACATTTTGTTGTTTGGGTTGAATTGTATCACACTTCAAACCAGGGCGATGGAAAAAGTAATGAAGTGGAAGTCATTTTGTGTTTTAATTAGAAATACACTGGTACCAACAAAACCAAATGAGTTTCATACAATATTATACATTTCATCTATCCTATAAACTGGGTTGGATTTGAAGACTATATTTCATTTACTTTAAAAAAAGCCTATGTATTCAATAAGTATTTGACTGTAAATTAAAATAGACATAAGAGACTATAGAGGCCGCGAAATACCTCCCTGAGCAAAGAGTGAGACTTCCACAGAAGAAAGGTGCTGGTTGGAGCCTTAGATTTAATCTAGTCACAATCTTTAATGGAAATCAAAGTTACATTAAGAAGCCGTACATTTTTAAACAAAAAACTTCAAAAATATCAGAGAGCAGAATGATATCGCATTTAAAGATTGGTTTAGAGTAATATGAGCTGCATGGAAAAAACACAGGATGCTGCAAAGATTAGATTCTCATACTATTCTTAAGATCACATCACAACAATGTTAAAACTCGAGTAATCAAATGAAACAGGAGAAAAAGGTAAGTTTCTCTTATATGTTAGTAACATAGAAAAGTTAGAGGTCGTTGTTTCTTCACTGCTTGATTGGGTCAATGATGTTTTATTTATATATTTGATCCCAAAACTCCTGCTAGTTGTTACTCTGGTATGTGGTAGGGACAGGGCCAGATGTGGTAGTAAGAGGACCAGGTTATGGAGATACAGATGTTGAAATGGGAGGAGCAGAAGTAGTTTAAATGGGTTTAGGGCACTTACAGAACTTACTGAGTGGAGGGTAAAGGTGGGTGACAGTGGTGGTGAGCGGACACTGTGATTCAGGGAATGCTTTAAATTTTTCTCCCAGTTCTAGACGTAGCTCGTCCAAGGTCTTGGTCTGAAGCACTCGACCTCCATCTGGAATGTTCTCACCCCAGTGTGCCCCTGCTAACCACGTCTTCTGTTTACTGCTGTAGCAGCAGAAAGCTGACCAGAGCATCGTGGGAATATTAACCTTGTTGTTGAGGATGTTGTTGATGCTGGGCTGTGCTCCGGTCACCACAAAGCCTTCTATTTTGCCATTTGTGTCGATGCAGTATTCATCAAGGACACATTTAACGCAGGACTCCACGTAACTCCAGCTTTTCGAATTAAATGAATCTACTTGAGGAACACTGTTGGTCAGGGTAAAGGTAGCTCTTTTTGCAATTATGTCCCAACCGTAGGATTGTGGTAACAAATGTCCTTTTTGGAATCCTCGGTCGTTAATGTAATTTTTATTATCGGCCTGGTGATTGTAGCTCTTCCCTTCCTCTTCCATCTCCATGTTTGCTTTCAACTTTATTTCCTCAAGCTGTAATAAATGAAAATATATATTACTGACATGGGTAGAACTGCAGTAGATTCATTTTTGGTAAGACAAAGATATATCATTTTAAAAAGAATCATGCAATGTGAACATCCTTTCAATATTATACAATTTAAAGTAGAGCGTAATTATTTTTTTGTTCTGCAAAGTAAAAAAAGCCCAAAGCCTGTAAATAGATGAATTCATCCTTAAAGGAGTTAGTTCTGAAACCGCTGGCATGTGGATGTTGTGTGAGTTTGTAGAAATCACCGTAAAATACAATATTATGTCAAAAAACAAACCTGTGGTTCTATCTTCCACTGATTTTGTCTCGCTATGTCTTTTATCCCAGTGTACTTGTAAGCAGAGAACACTGGGATTTTGTTGGTGGTGTCGTAGAGTGTCACAAATATTCTCTCGTCCCTCAAGGTCTGGCAAATGGGCTTGTATCTATTCTGTTTCAGGATGATCCCTCCTTCCAAGATTCCCCCGATCTGTGGTGGAGCCTGGTTAAGAAAGTACTGGTCACAGTCCGACATCGATGTCACCACTTCAGTTACTGTGGGAGCGGCGGACAGGAGGAGGAGGGCAAGGAGCGGCAGGAGGAACGGCATCTTCAACGCCACCACTGAACGCTGCGTCATCAGAGCAGAAAAACAATCATCAGGTCATTACAGGTCGTTCATGCTGCAGTTACAGTTCAATTCTATTATAATAATATATATAAACATATAATAATATATATTAAACCTATAATAAACAAATTATATGATCATGTGATGTCAAATCAAAATAACAAGATTTATATTATATAAAAATCGATCATGGTGAAAGATAACTGGCACATTTAGTGGACTAACAATCGTGAGTGTGTGAATTTTGCGCTAATACAAATAAAACTGTAGATCAAGCAAATTTAAAAGTGGTTTAAAAAAGAGACTGTCCTGTTCCAGTGTTAAATTCATCCAACGTATATATTGTATAATGTACGACATGAACATACACATTTGAAATGAGATGTTATTCAAAATGTGTGTGTAAATATCAAAATAAATGAATACAGAGTTCAGAGATGTTTGTGTATGTATTTGTGTACAAATGCATTTAAATCATCATATCATATATAAACTTGTTAAGTGCATAATCAAATTAGCTGTGCTGTTATGTTATTTCCACGCAGTCACTAAAATTAAAAATGCAAATAAAAGATGCACAAACAGGAGATAAAACTCACAGAGAAACTTACCACAGCTCAGATTTCCTGAAAATCAGAGATCTTCTGTTCAAACAGCAGTGGAAACAAGACCAGAGATCTAAAGAGCTGAAGGAGGAAGTCCCATTATTTATATTTCAGCCGTGTATGAAAGTGGGCGTGTTCCCAACCACTGCAAGGTGACACACAGCCGAGGGATTCTTGGGAATCTAATCTGATCTAAAATAAATAAAGGTAGTTGCCTGGAAGTCAGATGAGTGATTGTGAAACTTAATTTCCAGGCTAACTGAATAGTCAAATGTTTATTTTGTGTTAGGTCAACCAGTCACAGCAAATCACAGGAAAAACAAGATTTGAAAGCTTCACAAGATCAATCAACTTTTCATCTTAAAACAGACGCTTGAGTAAATTGAGTCTGATGTTTCAGTGACTGTGATTATTGAGAATGTTTCCTCTGTCATTCCCACTCGTCGAAAAACAGACACAAACACAGGAAGCTGCTGATTCCTGCTTTTCAACAACAGAGTTTACACAAAAAATAAATAAAGATATCTAGAAATGGTGATCCTTATACATGATGTTTTCTTCTTCATCAGCAGCAAACAGGTCTGATCAACTGAAGGACAGACGTTCAGAGGCTCTTTTTGCTTCAACTCGAGCTGCAGGAGGAGAAGAAAAGTAATAATCAGGGAATTTTATTTTACTTTTGGGGAAAAATTTAAACTTATTTCAGGGACTCCTTCCTTTAGCCCACATTGTGTAAACCTTCACAGCCACTATGAGCATCCTGGTGTAAAGGACGATCAGCAGGATGGTAAACACCAGCCTGGGTGGAGACATGAGAGGAGGAGGAGGAGGAGGAGGAGGAGGAGGAGGAGGAGGAGGAGGAGGAGCTCTGACTGCATGAGAGAAGATCAAATAACCAGCAGGTGTAGTTGCTGTGGTTTAGAAATGATGAAATCATCCCACACTATCAGCAAAGTTCTTTTAAATCTCTTGTTAAAACCACAGAATGAACATAAAGATGGACGCCATGACAGCTCCCAAAAGTGAAGCCAAATCATTTTATTTCTTCTCCGGAGTCGGAAGTCCAAAGAAGCTGAAACCGGGTCGAGTCCGAGCGACAGGACAAGGTCAGTTATGAGTTTTTTAATAAATAATGAGATGAGTTAATGATTCATAAGGTTTAATTTATCTTGTTCACCAGCTTCTCTCTAGATTTACTAGGTTTAATACATAGATTCACTATTTCACAGGTAATGTTGGACATGTTTAGCACTTTTAACGTCTGTTATTCTGATATTTGTTATTTGAAATAAAGTTATTATCATTTTAATTTTAAACGTTGATGAGGAAAGATGAACATTTTGTTGTTTGGGTTGAATTGTATCACACCCCAGACCGGGGCGATGGAAAAAGTAATGAAGTGGAAGTCATTTTGTGTTTTAATTAGAAATACACTGGTACAAACAAAAACAAATGAGTTTCATACAATATTAAACATTTCGTCTATCCTCTAAACTGGGTTGGATTTGAAGATTATATTTCATTTACTTTAAAAAAAGCCTATGTATTCAATAAGTATTTGATTGCAAAATAAAATAGACATATAAGAGACTATAGAGGCCGAGAAATACCTTCCTGAGCAAAGAGTGAGACTTCCACAGAAGAAAGGTGCCGGTTGGAGCCTTAGATTTAATCTAGTCACAGTCTTTAATGGAAATCAAAGTGACATGAAGAAGCAGTACATTTTTGAACAAAAAGTAAAAAAAATATCAGAGAGCAGATTGATATCGCATTTAAAGTTTGGTTTAATATGAGCTGCATGGGAAAAACACAGGATGGTGCAAATAATGGATTCTCATACTATTCTTAAGATCACATCACAACAATGTTAAAACTCGAGTAATCAATTGGAACAGGAGAAAAAGGTAAATTTCTCTTATATGTTAGTAGAAAAGTTAGTGGTCGTTGTTCCTTCACTGCTTGATTGGGGTAATGATGTTTTTTTAATATATTCGAGCCCAAACCTCCTGCTAGTTGTTGCTCTGGTACTGGTTTAGCTGGTATTAGTTTAGCTGGTATTGGTTTAGCTGGTATTGGTAGTAGGCAAGGACATTCTGATAATGGTGAAAAATTGAGATTTGTTCAAGAGGAGAACACAGAATGGAGGAATTTGAAGGAGGTAAAGGAGCCTTTGAGGTTTGAGGTGGAGACGTTAAGGGCGTGGTGGACCTTTCTGCAGGGTTGGTGGTAGCTGTTGTCGGTGTAAGCTGAGGATCAGATGAGTTCGAAGGGACAGTACTGCCATTGGAAGGTGTCGTTGTAAAAAGCCCAGAGGTGGTGCTGACATGGCCAGATGTGGAAGTAACAGGGCCAGATGTAGAACTGACTAGCCCAGAGGTGGTGCTGACATGGCCAGATGTGGAAGTAACAGGGCCAGATGTAGAACTGACTAGCCCAGAGGTGGTGCTGACATGGCCAGATGTGGAAGTAACAGGGCCAGATGTAGAACTGACTAGCCCAGAGGTGGTGCTGACATGGCCAGATGTGGAAGTAACAGGGCCAGATGTAGAACTGACTAGGCCAAAGGTGGTGCTGACATGGCCAGATGTGGAAGTAACAGGGCCAGATGTAGAACTGACTAGGCCAGAGGTGGTGCTGACATGGCCAGATGTGGAAGTAACAGGGCCAGATGTAGAACTGACTAGCCCAGAGGTGGTGCTGACATGGCCAGATGTGGAAGTAACAGGGCCAGATGTAGAACTGACTAGCCCAGAGGTGGTGCTGACATGGCCAGATGTGGAAGTAACAGGGCCAGATGTAGAACTGACTAGGCCAGAGGTGGTGCTGACATGGCCAGATGTGGAAGTAACAGGGCCAGATGTAGAACTGACTAGCCCAGAGGTGGTGCTGACATGGCCAGATGTGGAAGTAACAGGGCCAGATGTAGAACTGACTAGCCCAGAGGTGGTGCTGACATGGCCAGATGTGGAAGTAACAGGGCCAGATGTAGAACTGACTAGCCCAGAGGTGGTGCTGACATGGCCAGATGTGGAAGTAACAGGGCCAGATTTAGAACTGACTAGCCCAGAGGTGGTGCTGACATGGCCAGATGTGGAAGTAACAGGGCCAGATGTAGAACTGACTAGCCCAGAGGTGGTGCTGACATGGCCAGATGTGGAAGTAACAGGGCCAGATGTAGAACTGACTAGCCCAGAGGTGGTGCTGACATGGCCAGATGTGGAAGTAACAGGGCCAGATGTAGAACTGACTAGCCCAGAGGTGGTGCTGACATGGCCAGATGTGGAAGTAACAGGGCCAGATGTAGAACTGACTAGGCCAAAGGTGGTGCTGACATGGCCAGATGTGGAAGTAACAGGGCCAGATGTAGAACTGACTAGGCCAGAGGTGGTGCTGACATGGCCAGATGTGGAAGTAACAGGGCCAGATGTAGAACTGACTAGCCCAGAGGTGGTGCTGACATGGCCAGATGTGGAAGTAACAGGGCCAGATGTAGAACTGACTAGCCCAGAGGTGGTGCTGACATGGCCAGATGTGGAAGTAACAGGGCCAGATGTAGAACTGACTAGGCCAGAGGTGGTGCTGACATGGCCAGATGTGGATGTAACAGAGCCAGATGTAGATGAAGTTCCAGGTGAGGTTGTAGAGCTTAAAGTTGTGGTGGCAGTTTGCATAGCTGTAGTTGAAGAAGGTTTCTGAGACGTGCTTTCCTCAGAAATGGCAGCGGTCTGAGTTGCCACCGCAGGGCTGGCATAGCCTGATGTGGATGGGGATGGAGATTGATCTGTTCTAGGTGATGGACGAAGAGTGATGGCTTTCGCTGGGATGGTGGTGGTTTTGCGGGGACGTGTTGTGGGAGTGGGGTTACTGCCAAGAGGATTAGTGGAGGGGACAGCTGCAACAGGAACTGTCACAACTGGAACAGTAGAAACAACCTTGGGTGGAATTGCAGAAGTAATAACAGGCGTTAAAGTGGCGGCAGGAGGTTTAGGAAAAGTTGGGGCATCAGGACGTTCATTGTTTCGAGGAGGAGTAGTCGCAGTTTCTGGACCAACACGAGGTGGTGGGATTGGAGGGATAAGGTTACCTCCGTTTCCTGATCCGAATAAATTCGGAAATATTGCTGCCAATCCTGAAAGAGCACCTCCTATTGCTCCAAAACCAGCTCCCAGACCAGCTCCCAAACCAGCTCCCAAACCACCTACCAAACCACCTACCAAACCACCATCTGGAATAGGTAAAGCTGGGACCATATTTCCTCCGGAGGATCCGTCATTTCCCTCCTTCGTCCTGTCTTTGTCGTTTTCATCTTTCTTTCTCTTCTTTGTTGTGGTGGTAGTTTTGGTGGTTGTGGTTGTGACTTTTGTGGTAGAGGTCGTGGCAGCAGTAGTTTTGGTGCTTGTTGTAGACGCTCTGGTGGTTGGATGACTGGTGGTAGTTTGGGGTCTTGTAGTTTTAGAAAAAGATGTTGTGGTCAGAGGGAGAGTGGTTGTTTGGAGAACAGTTGTTGCTGGTGTTTCTGTAGTTGTAGGTTTACTGGTGCTCAGAGTGGCTGGAGCAGGAGTTGAGGGAGTACTGGTTGTCGTAGCAGCATGGCCAGTTGTTGTCGGCGGGCGCGATGTTGTACTGGGAGGTGTGGAAGTAAAAGTCCCAGATGTTGTACTGACAGGGCCAGATGTGGTAGTAAGAGGACCAGATGTGGTACTGACAGGGGTAGATGTGGTAGTAAGAGGGCCAGATGTTGTACTGACAGGGCCAGTAGTAAGAGGTGTTACTGTGGTACTAAATGGAGGAGATGTTGTAAAAGGGCCAGATGTGGTAGGCAGAGATGCAGATGTTGAAACGGGAGGGGTAGAGGCAGTTGTGGGAGCAGCAGAAGTAGTTGAAACGGGTGCTAGGCACTTACAGTCCATACTGAGTTGAGGGTAAAGGTGGGTGACAGAGGTGTGAAGTGGACAGTGTGTTCCAGGGAATACTTCAGATGGTGCTCCCAGTTCTAGATGGAGCTCGTCCAAGGTCTTGGTCTGAAGCACTCGACCTTCATCTTCAATGTTGTCACCCCAGTGTGCCCCTGCTAACCACGCCCCCTCACTACTGCTGTAGCAGCAGAAAGCTGACCAGAGCATGGAGGGAATATTAACCTTGTTGTTGAGGCGGATGTTGTTGCTGGGCCGTGCTCCGATCACCACAAAGCCTTCAGTTTGGCCATTGTTGTTGATGCAGTATTTATCAAGGACACATTGAACGCATGTCTCCATGTTACTCCAGCTTCCATCATTAAATGATATTACTTGAGGAACACTGTTGGTCAGGGTAAAGGTAGAGCTTTTGTCATTTCTGGTAAAACCATAGGAGCATGGTAATAAATGGCCTTCTTTGAATCCTAGTTTGTTAATGTAATATTTCGTATTGGCCTGGTGAATGTGGCACTTCCCTTCCTCTTCAATCTTCATGTTTTTATTCAGTTTTATTTGCTCAAGCTGTAATAAATAAAAAAATATATTAGTGACTTGGGTAGAATTGCAACAGATTCATTTTTGGTAACACAAAGATATATCATTTCAAAAATAATAATGCAATGTGAACATCCTTTCAATATTATACAATTTAAAGCCGAGGTTAGTTATTTTGTTTTGTTCTGCAAAGTAAAAAAAGCCGAAAGTCTGTAAACAGATGAATTCATCCTCAATGTGAATTAACCATGACATCCACAGTTTTAGCTTTGAGGTGCTATCGGCTGCAAAACCAATCACAGCAGAGGAGGTAAACTGGCCAATCACAGCAGAGTAGGCCTCATCTGGAGAAAGGAGTTAATTCTGAAACCGCTGGCATGTGGATGTTGTGTGAGTTTGTAGAAATAACCCACAAATACAATACTACAGATAATAAGAATTTCATTTCTGTCAAAAAACAAACCTGTGGTTCTATCATCCAAATGTTTGGAGGTCTCCCTGCTGTGTTCCCAATGTACTTGTAAGCAGAGAACACTGGGATCCTGTTGGTGTTGTCGTAGAGTGTCACAAATGTTCTCAAGTTATTCAAGGTCTGGCAAATGGGCTTGTATCTGTTCTGTTTCAGGATGTTCCCCCCCTCCAAGATTCCCCCGATCTGTGGTGGAGCCTGGTTAAGAAAGTATTGGTCACAGTCCGACATCGATGTCACCACTTCAGTTAGTGTGGGAGCAGCAGACAGGAGGAGGAGGGCAAGGAGCGGCAGGAGGAACGGCATCTTCAACGCCACCACTGAACGCTGCGTCATCAGAGCAGAAAAAGAATCATCAGGTCATTACAGGTCGTTCATGCTGCAGTTACAGTTCAATTCTAAACAAATCATATGATCATAGGATATCAAATCACAATGACCAGATTAAAACCGTGTTGACGTATGAATCCCTTTCTTGTATCGAGGTGAAAGCTTCATTTGAAAAAAACAAATCTTGTGCGTTGGAAATTTAATTATTAGAGATGGGATACGGGCCAGAGAAGAACCCATCACATTCTGCTGTTGATCCAGTACAGGGGTTGTATCCAGGAATCTTTTATTTCACTGTCTTTAACATTGTGAGATAGGGCTTTTGTCAACATTAAAATATAGTAAATGGATCATGGTGAAAGAAATCTGGCACATTTAGTGGACTAACATTCATGAGTGCGTGAAATATTGCGTTAATCTAAATAAAACTGTCGACCAAGCAAATTTAAAAGTGGTTTAATAAGGAGACTGTCATGTTCCAGTGTTAAATATATCCAACGTTATTAATATATAATATACGAAATGAACATATACATTTGAAATGAGATGCTATTCAAAATGTATGTGTAAATATCAAAATATAAAATACAGAGTCCAGAGATGTATGCATGTATTCTTGTAAAAATACATTTAAATCATCATGTCCTATATAAACTTGTTAAGTACATAATACAATTAGCTGTGCTGTTATTTCATTTCCACACAGTCACTAAAATTACAAATGCAAATAAAAGATGCACAAACATGAGAGAAAACTCACAGAGAGACTTACCACAGCTCAGATTTCCTGAAAATCAGAGATCTTCTGTTCAAACAGCAGTGGAAACAAAACCAGAGATCTACAGAGCTGAAGGAGGAACTCACATTGTTTATATTTCAGCCGTGTATGAAAGTGGGCGTGTTCCTTTCATCAGTAAGTTACCTCTTCATTTAACACTTCTGTATCCAGATCCCAGCAACACTGAGCGTCTCGCACACACACACACACACACACACACACACACACGTTGTGTTTATTTCATCATATGCAAACGTTTTCTGCAAACATCACTGATAAACTCGGCTGCAAAGTGACACACAGCCGAGGGATAGTTGGGAATCTGAGTCCTCGACTGCAAGACGTCAAATGTGAAATGTTATCCTGGGGTCAAACGGAGTCACAGGGGGAAATGAGAGAAGTGAGAGTAGATGCATAGAAGTCAGATACCGCATGAATTCAGAGAAATGTTTTTGAGTGAATGTGGAACTTAATTTCCAGGCAGACGGAATCGTCGAGTGTCTTTTTTGTGTCTGGTCAACTTGTTCCAGCAAATCACAGGAAAAACAAGATTTGAAAGCTTCACAAGATCATTCAACTTTTCATCTTAAAACAGACGCTTCAGTAAATTGAGTCTGATGTTTCAGTGACTGTGATTATTGAGAATGTTTCCTCTTTCATTCCCACTCGTCGAAAACAGACAGAAACACAGGAAGCTGCTGATTCCTGCTTTTCAACAACAGAGTTTACACAAAAAATAAATAAAGATATAGTTTTTATTGAGGTGTTTGGTTCATTATTAGAAATGTTGATCCTTATATATGATACTTTCTTCTTCATCAGCAGCAAACAGGTCTGATCAACTGAAGGACAGACGTTCAGAGGCTCCTTTTGCTTCAGCTCGAGCTGCAGGAGGAGAAGAACAAATAACCAGCAGGTGTAATTGCTGTGGTTTAGAAATGATGAAATAATCGCACACCACCAGCAAAGTTCTTTTAAATCTCTTGTTAAAACCACAGACTGAACATAAAGATGGACGCCATGACAGCTCCCAAAAGTGAAGCCAAGTCATTTTGTTTTGTCTCCGGGAGTCGGAAGTCCAAAGAAGCTGAACCCGGGTCGAGTCCGAGCGACGGGAAAAGGTCATTTTGAATTTAATTAAGAAATAAGGAGATGGTTTAATAATTCAAAAGGTTTAATTTATCCTGTTCACCAGCTTCTCTCTAGATTTACTAGGTTTAATATATAGATTCACTATTTCACAGGTAATGTGGGACATGTTTTCGCAATTTTATATGTGTTATTCTTATTTTTGTTATTTTAAATAAAGAAAGTATCATTTTCCTTTTAAACGTTGATGTTGAAAGATGATCATTTTCTTTTATTTTGTTGTTTCGGTTGAATTGTATCACACTTCAAACCGGTGCGTTGGAAAAAGTAATGAACTGGAAGCCATTTTGTGTTTTAATTAGAAATACACTGGTACCAAGAAAACCAAACGAGTGTCATACAATATTATACATTTCATCTATCCTCTAAACCAGGTGATTTTGAAGTAAATTAGACTATATTTCAATCACTTTTTCAAAAGCCTATGTATTCAATTAGTATTTGACTGTAAATTAAAATAGACATTTAAGAGACTATAGAGGACACGAAATACCTTCCTGAGCAAAGAGTGAGACTTCCACAGAAGAAAGGTGCCGGTTGGAGCCTTAGATTTAATCTAGTCACAGTCTTTAATGGAAATCAAAGTTACATTAAGAAGCCGTACATTTTTAAACAACAAATTAGAAAAAAATCAGAGAGCAGAATGATATTGCATTTAAAGATTGGTTTAATACGTGCTGCATGGGAAAAAAAAGAATTCTGCAAAGAATTCATTCTTTACTTTCCTTTTCATTTAGCTGAAGCTTTTATCCAAAGCGACTCATAATAAGTGCATCAACCATGAGGGTACAAACCCACAACTACAAGAATCAAGAAAGTACAATTTCTTCAAAAAAAGCAAAACTACAAAGTGCTATAAGTAAGTGACATTTAAGTGCTGCTAAATTGTTAGCTTCAAAATGTTATTCAAGGTATAGTCGGAAAGTCTCATAGTATTCTTAAGATCACATCACAACAATGTTAAAACTCGAGTAATCAATTGGAACAGGAGAAAAAGGTACATTTCTCCTATATTCTTATATGTTAGTAGAAAAGTTAAAGGTCGTTGCTCCTTCACTGCTTGATTGGGTCAATGATGTTTTATTTATATATTTGAGCCCAAAACTCCTGCTAGTTGTTACTCTGGTATTGGTAGTAGGCAAGGACATTCTGGCAGCAGTAGTTTTGGTGGTTGTTGTAGATGCTCTGTTGGTTGGATGACTGGTGGTAGTTTGGGGTTTTGTAGTTTTAGAAAAATAAGTTGTGGTCGACGGGCACGATGTTGTACTGGGAGGTGTGGAAGTAAAAGTCCTATATGTTGTACTGACAGGGCCAGATGTGGTACTGACAGGGGTAGATGTGGTAGTAGTTGAGGCAGTTGTGGGAGGAGCAGAAGTATTTTAAATGGGTACAGGGCACCTACAGTCCTTACTGAGTTCAGGGTAAAGGTGGGTGACAGTGGTGTCAGGTGGACACTGTGATTCAGGGAATGCTTCAGATGGTTCTCCCAGTTCTTGATGGAGCTCGTCCAAGGTCTTGGTCTGAAGCACTGGACCTCCATCTTTAATGTTCTCACCCCAGTGTGCCCCTGCTAACCACGCCCCCTTAATGCTGCTGTAGCAGCAGAAAGCTGACCAGAGCATGGAGGGAATATTAACCTTGTTGTTGAGGAGGTTGTTGTTGCTGGGCCGTGCTCCGATCACCACAAAGCCTTCAGTTTTTCCGTTTGCGTCCTTGCAGTATTTATCAAGGACACATTTAACGCAGGTCTCCATTCTACTCCAGCTTCCCGAATTAAATGATATTACTTGAGGAACACTGTTGGTCAGGGTACAGGTAGAGCGTTTGCCATTTTCGTTCGACCCATAGGAGAATGGTAATAAATGCCCTTTGTTATGTTCTTTGTTGTCAGTGTAATCAGTATTAACGGCCTGGTTAATGTAGCACTTCCCTTCCTCTTCAATCTTCATGTTTTTATTCAGGTTTATTTCCTCAAGCTGTAGTAAATAAAAAGATATATTAGTGACATGGGTAGAACTGCAGTAGATTCATTTTTGGTAACACAAAGATATATCATTTCCAAAATAATCATGCGATGTTAACATCCTGTCAATATTATACAATTTTAAGCCGAAGTTAGTTTTTTTCTTTTGATCTGCAAAGTAAAAAAAGCCCAAAGTCTGTAAACAGATGAATTCATCCTTAAAGGAGTTAGTTCTGAAACCGCTGGCATGAGGATGTTGTGTGAGTTTGTAGAAATCACACATAAATACAATATAACAGATGATAAGAATTTATTTTCTGTCAAAAAACAAACCTGAGATTCTATCGTCCACGTAGGTCTCGCTATCGTTTTTTTCCCAGTGTACTTGTAAGCAGAGAACACTGGGATTTTGTTGGTGTTGTCGTAGAGTGTCACAAATGTTCTCACGTTCCTCAAGGTCTGGCAAATGGGCTTGTATTGGTTCTGGTCCAGGATTTTCCCCCCCTCCAAGATTCCCCCAATCTTTGGTGGTTTTTGGTTAAGAAAGTATGCGTTACAGACCGACATCGATGTCACCACTTCAGTTACTGTGGGAGCAGCGGACAGGAGGAGGAGGGCAAGGAGCGGCAGGAGGAACGGCATCTTCAAAGCCACCACTGAACGCTGCGTCATCAGAGCAGAAAAACAATCATCAGGTCATTACAGGTCGTTCATGCTGCAGTTACAGTTCAATTCTAAACAAATCATATGATCATATGATGTCAAATCTAAATACCAAGATTAAAACTGTGTTGACGTATGAATCCCTTTCTTGTATCGAGGTGAAAGCTTCATTTGAAAAAAACAAATCTTGTGCGTAGGAAATTTAATTATTAGAGATGGGATACGGGCCAGAGAAGAACCCATCACATTCTGCTGTTGATCCAGTACAGGGGTTGTATCAAGGAATCTTTTATTTCACTGTCTTTAACATTGTGAGATAGGGCTTTTGTCAACATTAAAATATAATAAATGGATCATGGTGAAAGAAATCTGGCACATTTAGTGGACTAACATTCATGAGTGCGTGAAATATTGCGTTGATCTAAATAAAACTGTCGACCAAGCAAATTTAAAAGTGGTTTAATAAGGAGACTGTCATGTTCCAGTGTTAAATATATCCAACGTTATTAATATATAATATATGAAATGAACATACACATTTGAAATGAGATGTTATTCAAATGTATGTGTAAATATCAAAATATAAAATACAGAGTTCAGAGATGTTTGTGTATGTATTCGTGTATAAATACATTTAAATCATCATATTATATATAAACTTGTTAAGTGCATAATAAAAGTAGCTGTGCTGTTATGTTATTTCCACGCAGTTGTGTTCACTAAAATTACAAATGCAAATAAAAGATGCACAAACAGGAGGAGAGAAAACTCCCAGAGAGACTTACCACAGCTTAGATTTCCTGAAATTCAGTGATCTTCTGTTCAAACAGCAGTGGAAACAAAACCAGAGATCTACAGAGCTGAAGGAGGAAGTCACATTGTTTATATTTCAGCCTTGTATGAAAGTGGGCGTGTTCCTTTCATCAGTAAGTTACCGCTTGATTTAACACTTCTGTATCCAGATCCCAGCAACACTGAGCTTCACACACATACACACACGCACAAACACACACACACACACACACACACACAAACACACACACACACACACACACACACACACACACACGCACACAAACCTTGTGTTTCTTTCATTGTCTGCAAACATCACTGATAAACTCGGTTGCAAAGTGACACACAGCCGAGGGATAGTTGGGAATCTGAGAGCTCGACTGCAAGATGTCAAATGTGAAATGTTATCCTGGGGTCACACGGAGTCACAGGGGAAAATGAGAGAAGTGAGAGTAGATGCATAGAAGTCAGATACCGCATGAATTCAGAGAAATGTTTTTGAGTGAATGTGAAACTTAATTTCCAGGCAGACGGAATCGTCGAATGTCTATTTTGTGTCTGGTCAACTTGTCCAAGCTAAAAACAAGAAAAACAAGATTTGAAAGCTTCACAAGACCTTTCAAGTTTTTATCTCAAAACAGACACTTGATTAAATTGAGTCTGTTGGGGGGGGTTGAATTGTATCACACCTCCAACGAGGGGCGATGGAAAAAGTAATGAAGTGGAAGTCATTTTGTGTTTTAATTAGAAATACACAAGTACCACAAAACCAAATGAGTTTCATACAATATTATACATTTCATCTATCCTCTAAACCAGGTGATTTTGAAGTATATTAGACTATATTTCATTTACTTTTCAAAAGCCTATGTATTCAATTAGTATTTGACTGTAAAATAAAATAGACATATAAGAGACTATAGAGGCCACAAAATACCTTCCTGAGCAAAGAGTGAGACTTCCACAGAAGAAAGGTGCAGGTTGGAGCCTTAGATTTAATCTAGTCACAGTCTTTAATGGAAATCAAAGTTACATGAAGAAGCTGTACATTTTTAAACAACAAATTACTAAAATATCAGAGAGCAGAATGATATCGCATTCAAAGATTGGTTTAGAGTAATATGAGCTGCATGGAAAAAACACAGGATGCTGCAAAGAATTCATTCTTTACATTACATTTCATTTAGCTGAAGCTTTTATCCAAAGCGTCTCACAATAAGTGCATCAACCATGAGGGTACAAACCCACAACAACAAGAATCAAGAAAATACAATTTCTTCAAAAAGAGCAAAACTACAAAATGTGCTATAAGGAAGTGACATTTAATTGCTGTTAAATTGTTAGTTTCAAAATGTTATTCAAGGTATAGTCGGACATTCTCATACTTTTCTTAAGATCACATCACAACAATGTTAAAACTCAAGTAATCAATTGGAACAGGAGAAAAAGGATCTTGTAAAAAAATATATTTGAGCCCAAACCTCCTGCTAGTTGTTACTCTGGTATTGGTTTAGCTCGTATTGGTTTAGCTGGTATTGATAGTAGGCACGGACATTCTGGTAATAGTGAAAAATTGAGATTTGTTCAATAGGAGGACACAGGATGGAGGCATTTGAAGGAGGAAAAGGAGCCTTTGAGGTTTGAGGTGGAGCTGAGGGAGAAGACGGAGAACTCAAGGTCTCAAATGCTGATGTGCTGCTTCGATTAGGAGAAAAGCTGTGAGGAAAAGGAGGGGAGGTGTTTGAAAGATCCCCGGTGGTGCTTGAAGAAAAAGACAAACTGATTGGAGAAGCTAAATGTTGTCGGTGTGAGATGAGGATCAGATGAGTTCGAAGGAACAGTACTGCCATTGGAAGGTGTGGTTGTAAAAAGCTCAGAGGTGGTGCTGACATGGCCAGATGTGGTAGTAAGAGGGCCAGATGTGGAACTGACAGGGCCAGATGTGATACTGACAGGGGTAGATGTTGTACTGACAGGGCCAGATGTGGTAGTAAGAGGACCAGCTGTGGTACTGACAGGGGTAGATGTGGTAGTAAGAGGGTTAGATGTGGTACTGACAGGGCCAGATGTGGTAGTAAGAGGGTTAGATGTGGTACTGACAGGGCCAGATGTGGTAGTAAGAGGGCTAGATGTATTACTGACAGGGCCAGATGTGGTACTGACAGGGCCAGATGTGGGAGTAAGAGGGCTAGATGTAACACTGACAGGGGTAGATTTGTACTGACATGGCCAGATGTGGAAGTAACAGAGCCAGATGAAGAACTGACTAGGCCAGAGGTGAAGCTGACATGGCCAGATGTGGACGTAACAGGGCCAGATGAAGAACTGACTAGGCCAGATGTGGTGCTGACATGGCCAGATGTGGAAGTAACAGGGCCAGAGGTAGAACTGACTAGCCCAGAGGTGGTGCTGACATGGCCGGATGTGGAAGTAACAGGGCCAGATGTAGATGAAGTTCCAGGTGAGGTTGTAGAGCTTAAAGTGGTGGTGGCAGTTTGCATAGCTGTAGTTGAAGAAGGTTTCTGAGACGTGCTTTCCTCAGAAATGGCAGCGGTCTGAGTTGCCAGAGCAGGGCTGGCATAGCCTGATGTGGATGGGGATGGAGATTGATCTGTTCTAGGTGATGGACGAAGAGTGATGGCTTTCGCTGGGATGGTGGTGGTTTTGCGGGGACGTGTTGTGGGAGTGGGGTTACTGCCAAGAGGAGCAGTGGAGGGGACAGCAGCAACAGGAACAGTAGAAACAACCTCGGGTGGAGTTCCAGAAGTAATAACAGGCGTTAAAGTGGCTGTAGGAGGTTTGGGAAAAGTTGGGGCATTAGGACGTTCATTGATTAGAGGAGGAGTAGTCGCAGTTTCTGGACCAACAAGAGGTGGTGGGATTGGAGGGATAAGGTTACCTCCGTTTCCTCATCCGAATAATCTCCAAAATGCTGCTGCCAATCCTGAAAGAGCACCTCCTATTGCATTTAATAAACCAGCTACCAAACCACCAGTTGTTTAAACGGGTGCTGGGCAGTTACAGTCCTTACTGAGTTGAGGGTAAAGGTGGGTGACAGTGGTGTCAGGTGGACACTGTGATCCAGGGAATGCTTCAGATGGTTCTCCCAGTTCTTGATGGAGCTCGTCCAAGGTCTTGGTCTGAAGCACTGGACCTCCATCTTCAATGTTCTTACCCCAGTGTGCCCCTGCTAACCACTTATTCTGTTTACTGCTGTAGCAGCAGAAAGCTGACCAGAGCATGGAGGGAATATTAACCTTGTCATTGAGACGGATGTTGTTGCTGGGTCGTGCTCCAATCACCACAAAGCCTTCAGTTTTTCTGTTTGCGTCCTTGCAGTATTTATCAAGGACACATTTAACGCAGGTCTCCATTCTACTCCAGCTTCCCGAATTAAATGATATTACTTGAGGAACACTGTTGGTCAGTGTATAGGTAGAGTTTTTGCCATTTTCGTTCGAGCCATAGGAGAATGGTAATAAATGCCCTTTGATAAATACTTGGTTGTCAGTGTAATCAGTATTAATGGCCTGGTTAATGTAGCACTTCCCTTCCTCTTCAATCTTCATGTTTTTATTCAGGTTTATTTCCTCAAGCTGTAATAAATAAAAAGATATATTAGTGACATGGGTAGAATTGCAGTAGATACATTTTTGGTAACACAAAGATATATCATTTCCAAAATAATCATGCGATGTCAACATCCTTTCACTATTATACAATTTTAAGCCGAAATTCGTTTTTTTCTTTTGATCTGCAAAGTAAAAAAAGCCCAAAGTCTGTAAACAGATGAATTCATCCTTAAAGGAGTTAGTTCTGAAACCGCTGGCATGTGGATGTTGTGTGAGTTTGTAGAAATCACCCCCAAATACAATATAACAGATAACAAACCTGAGGTTCTATCATCCATGGAGGTGTCTCTGCTGTGTTCCCAGTGTACTTGTAAGCAGAGAACACTGGGATCTTGTTGGTGGTGTCGTAGAGTGTCACAAATGTTCTCAAGTTATTCAAGGTCTGGCAAATGGGCTTGTATTGGTTCTGGTCCAGGATTTTCCCTCCCTCCAAGATTCCCCCAATCTTTGGTGGTTTTTGATTAAGAAAGTATTGGTCACAGTCCGACATCGATGTCACCACTTCAGTTACTGTGGGAGCAGCGGACAGGAGGAGGAGGGCAAGGAGCGGCAGGAGGAACGGCATCTTCAACGCCACCACTGAACGCTGCGTCATCAGAGCAGAAAAAGAATCATCAGGTCATTACAGGTCGTTCATGCTGCAGTTACAGTTCAATTCTGAACAAATCATATGATCATAGGATGTCAAATCAAAATAACAAGATTCATATTATATAAACATGGATCATGGTGAAGGAAATCTGGCACATTTAGTGGACTAACAATGAGTGCGTGAAATGTTGCGCTAATCCAAATAAAACTGTTGATCAAGCAAATTTAAAAGTGGTTTAATAAGGAGACTGTCATGTTCCAGTATTAAATATATCAAACGTATATAATGTATAATGTACCACTACAGAGTTCAGAGATGTTTGTGTTTGTATTCGTGTACAAATACATTTAAATCATCATATCATATAAAACTTGTAAAGTACATAATACAATTAGCTGTGCTGTTATTTTATTTCCACATAGTCACTAAAATTACAAATGCAAATAAAAGATTCACAAACAGGAGAGAAAACTCACAGAGACTTACCACAGCTCAGATTTCCTGAAAATCAGAGATCTTCTGTTCAAACAGCAGTGGAAACAAGACCAGAGATCTACAGAGCTGAAGGAGGAAGTCACATTGTTTATATTTCAGCCGAGTTTGAAAGTGGGCGTGTTCCTTACATCGGTAAGTTACCTCTTCATTTAACACTTCTGTATCCAGATCCCAGCAACACTGAGCTTCACACACACACACACACGTGTTTATTTCATCGTATGCAAACGTTTTCTGCAAACATCACTGATAAACTCGGTTGCAAAGTGACACACAGCTGAGGGATAGTTGGGAAGCTGAGAGCTCGACTGCAAGATGTCAAATGTGAAATGTTATCCTGGGGTCAAACGGAGTCACAGGGGAAAATAAGAGAAGTGAGAGTAGATGCATAGAAGTCAGATACCGCATGAATTCAGAGAAATGTTTTTGAGTGAATGTGGAACTTAATTTCCAGGCAAACGGAATCGTCGAATGTCTATTTTGTGTCTGGTCAACTTGTCCCAGCAAATACAAGATTTGAAAGCTTCACAAGATCATTAAACTTTTCATATTATAACAGACACTTGATTAAATTGAGTCTGTGGGGGGGTTGAATTGTATCACACCTCAAACTGGGGCAATGGAAAAAGTAATGAACTGGGAGACATTTTGTGTTTTAATTAGAAATACACAAGTACCAACAAAACCAAATTAGTTACATACAATATTATACATTTGATCTATCCTCTAAACCAGGTGATTTTGAAGTAAATTAGACTATATGTAATTTACTTTTTCAAAAGCCAATGTATTCATTTAATTTGGTAAGATATATAATATTTTTTTCTGGTATTTCACAGTAAATTAAAATAGACATATAAGAGACTATAGAGGCTGCAAAATACCTTCCTGAGCAAAGAGTGAGACTTCCACAGAAGAAAGGTGCCGGTTGGAACCTTAGATTTAATCTAGTCACAGTCTTTAATGGAAATCAAAGTTACATGAAGAAGCCGTACACTTTTAAACAACAAATTACTAAAATATCAGAGAGCAGAATGATATCGCAATCAAAGATTGGTTTAGAGTAATATGAGCTGCATTGAAAAAACACAGGATGCTGCCAAGAATAGATTCTTTACATTACATTTCATTTAGCTGAAGCTTTTATCCAAAGCGACTCACAATAAGTGCATCAACCATGAGGGTACAAACCCACAACAACAAGAATCAAGAAAATACAATTTCTTCAAAAAAAGCTAAACTACAAAGTGCTATAAGTAAGTGACATTTAAGTGCTGCTAAATTGTTAGTTTCAAAATGTTATTCAAGATATAGTCGGACATTCTCATACTATTCTTAAGATCACATCACAACAATGTTAAAACTTGAGTAATCAAATGAAACAGGAGAAAAAGGTAAGTTTCTCTTATATGTTAGTAACATAGAAATGTTAGTGGTCGTTGTTCAATAACTGCTTGATTAGGTTAATGATCTTTTATTTTTATGAGCCCAAAACTCCTGCTAGTTGTTACTCTAGTATGTGGTAGTGATAGGGCCAGATGTGGTAGTAAGAGGACCAGGTTATGGAGATACATCTGTTTAAATGGGAGGAGCAGAAGTAGTTTATTACCTTCCCTTTGTTTGTTTTCATAGATCATTTCATGGATCATGGTGAAAGAAATGTGGCAGATTTAGTGGACTAACATTCATGAATGTTTGAAATTTTTACGCTAATCCAAAAAAACTGTCGACCAAGCAAATTTAAAAGTGGTTTAATAAGGAGACTGTCAACGTCTATAATGTATAATTCACTGCATGAACATACACATTTGAAATGAGATGTATGTGTATGTATTCGTGTATGAATACTAGGGCTGTCAATAGATTAAAAAATAAATTAACTAATTAATCTCACATTTTGAAATTCATTAATCTGGATTAATCGCAATTAAAAGTTAGTTTTTCATCTAAAGACTACATCTTATAAATTAATGAGTTATCACTTCAGACAGAGTGTATTTTAGACACTGTTGTTTAATTGAATTTTTTTTAAACACAAAACTACACACAGAGCTGTGTTTTCAAAGAGGCTCAGGCCTGTAACTCCTACCTATAAAGTGGCAGCCAGGTATTTAAATATCATGTATGATAAATTGTTCTGAGACAGACAAGCATGTTCACATTTTCCTGACCACCACTTTAGTGGACAGTCCACCATCTGCAATTTCGGCTTCGCTTTACCTTTGCTCCTCTGCACAAGTTCTTATCTCGTTAGCTAGTTTCTCCAGCAAATAATCTTCTTTAACTGTTGATAGCCAATTCTTGATGCTGAAAATGTCATCGCTGCTTGAATCATTACTAATGGGGACCAGGAAGTGGGGGGCAACCAACCATATTTGGAAGATGTGTGTGTGTGAAGCAGTGGGTGTAGTACCAGCTAAAAACAATAGGGACACTAATGAGCAATGCTCACACACTCACAAAAAAACATGTAACATGGGCCAATGCTAAAAACTTCCCAGGCACCTTCAGAGTAACTCTAGTAGTCATTTAAAAGGGTTATCCTCATGGGGACCGGGATTTTGGTCCCCAAACCGCAACCGGTCCCCGCGCCGTGATGATTACCAGAACACACACACAAACACACACGCACGCACACACACGCACGCACACACACGCACACACACACACACACGCACACACACGCGCACACACACACACACACACGCACGGACGGAAAGAGTGGAGTTGCCTGCATGGTTCAAGTAGCTTCTCCAACTTCTCCAGTTTAGCGAGCTCCGGTGAAATCAACATCGAGATGTTGGTCTTGTGCGGAGCCAGGGAGGCTGCAAGTGGTCCCTTGTTTCGCTGGATCCGTTTGATCCTCTCCAAGGCAGAATTCCACTGGGTGTCCACATCTTGAACTATCGCCTCTTCCCTCTGTCCTTGTGCAGTTTGCTGTGCTCTCATTCAGATGGGACTTATCATCTGACGGGCTGTGTTCGAGGTGCGTGGAGGAATCACTCTGCACAGTGCTCCGCTGTATGTCGCGCCTCTGTTGTTTTTACTTCCGATGCAAAAGATCTTAATTTCCATTCATTGTCAATAAAACTCGAGTAATCAATTGGAACAGGAGAGAAAGGTAAGTTTCTCTTATATGTTAGTAACATAGAAAAGTTAGTGGTCGTTGTTTCTTCACTGCTTGATTGGGTTAATGATCTTTTATTTATATATTTGAGCCCAAAACTCCTGCTTGTTGTTGCTCTGGTATGTGGTAGTGACAGGGCTAGATGTGGTAGTAAGAGGACCAGGTTATGGAGATACAGATGTTGAAACGGGTTTAGGGCACTTACAGGCCTTACTGAGTTTAGGATAAAGGTTGGTGACAGTGGTGTGGAGTGGACAGTTTGTTCCAGGGAATACTTCAGATGGTGCTCCCAGTTCTCGATGGAGCTGGTCCAAGGTCTTGGTCTGCAGCACTCGACCATTTTCTACAATGTTGTCACCCCAGTGTGCCCCTGCTAACCACGCCCCCTGACTGCTGCTGTAGCAGCAGAAAGCTGACCAGAGCATGGAGGGGATATTAACCTTGTTGTTGAGGAGGTTGTTGCCAGGCCGTGCTCCGATCATCACAAAGCTTTCAGGTTGGCCATTTGCGTCCTTGCAGTATTTATCAAGGACACATCGAACGCAGGTCTCCATGTTAGTCCAGCTTCCAGAATTAAATGAATCTACTTGAGGAACAATGTTGGTCAGGGTAAAGGTAGCGCTTTTGTCATTTTCTTCCGAACCATAGGAGCATGGTAATAAATGCCCTTTGCTAAAAACTTTGTTGACATTGTAATCAGTGAAAAGGGCCTGGTGAGTGTAGTTCTTCTCTTCCTCTTCCATCTTCATGTTTTTTTCCTCCGGATTTATTTCCTCAAGCTGTAATAGATGAAAATATATATTATTGACATGGATAGAACTGCAGTAGATTCATTCTTGGTAACACAAAGATATATCATTTAAAAAATAATCATGCAATATGAACATCCTGTCAATATTATACAATTTAAAAGGAAACGTTATATAGATGTTTTTGTTCTGCAAAGTAAAAAAAAGCCCAGAGTCTGTAAACAGATGAATTCATCCTTAATGTGAATTAACCATGACATCCACAGTTTTAGCTTTGAGGTGCTATCGGCTGCAAAACCCAGAAATAAACCAGAAACTTTCTTTGTCTTGCCGCTTCTATAGAACTGAACGGCTGCAACATTTTTTTCCATATCCAGGTCTTATAATATTCCTACAGGCTCTGGTAACGGTCGACCAATCATAGCAGAGTAGGTAAACCGGCCAATCAGAGCAGACTAGGCTTCATCTGGAGTAAGGAGTTAGTTCTGAAACCGCTGGCATGTGGATGTTGTGTGAGTTTGTAGAAATCACCCACAAATACAATACTACAGATAATAAGAATTTCTCTTCTGTCAAAAAACAAACCTGTGGTTCTATCATCCAAATGTCTTTAGGTCTCCCTGCTTTCTTCTCAGTGTACTTGTAAGCAGAGAACACTGGGATTTTGTTGTCGGTGTCGTAGAGTGTCACAAATGTTCTCGAGCTATTCAAGGTCTGGCAAATGGGCTTGTATTGGTTCTGGTCCAGGATGTTCCCTCCCTCCAAGATTCCCCTGATCTGTGGTGGAGCCTGGTTAAGAAAGTATTGGTCACAGTCCGACATCGATGTCACCACTTCAGTTACTGTGGGAGCGGCGGACAGGAGGAGGAGGGCAAGGAGCGGCAGGAGGAACGGCATCTTCAGTGCCACCACTGAACGCTGCGTCATCAGAGCAGAAAAACAATCATCAGGTCATTACAGGTCGTTCATGCTGCAGTTACAGTTCAATTCTAAACAAATCATATGATCATATGATGTCAAATCACAATGACAAGATTAAAACCGTGTTGACGTATGAATCCCTTTCTTGTATCGAGTTGAAAGCTTCATTTGAAAAAAACAAATCATGTGCTTAGGAAATTTATTTATTACCTTCCCTTTGTTTGTTTTCATAGATCATTTCATGGATCATGGTGAAAGAAATGTGGCAGATTTAGTGGACTAACATTCATGAGATTGAAATGAGATGTATGTGTATGTATTCGTGTATAAATACTAGGACTGTCAATAGATTAAAAAAAAAATAAACACAAAACTACACACAGAGATGTGTTTTCAAAGAGGCTCAGGCCTATAACTCCTAACTATAAAGTGGCAGCCAGGTATTTAAATATCATGTATGATAATTCATGCTGAGACTGACAAGCATGTTCACATTTTCTGGAGCCACTGCTGCTCTCCTCTTCTGGACAATATGACCTGAGAGTGAGAACAGCCGCTCACGTGGCACTGTGGTAGCTGGGGTTGACAGGTGTTTGTTTGCTATTCTTGCAAGCTTCTCATGTGTGTGCTGCCTTCCTGACCACTACTTTATTGGACAGTCCCCCATCTGCGATTTTGGCTCCACTTTACCTTTGCTCCTCTGCACAAGTTCTTATCTCGTTAGCTAGTTTCTCCAGCAAATAATCTTCTTTTACTGTTGATAGCCACCTCTTGATGCTGAAAATGTCATCGCTGCTTGAATCATTACTAATGGGGACCAGGAAGTTGGGCGCAACCAACCATATTTGGAAGATGTGTGTGTGTGAAGCAGTGGGTGTAGTACCAGCTAAAAACAATAGGGACACTAATGAGCAATGCTCACACAGTCACACTCACAAAAAAACATGTAATATTGGCCAATGCTAAAAACTTCACAGGCACCTTCAGAGAAGCTCTAGTAGTCATTTAAAAGGGTTATCCTCATGGGGACCGGAATTTTTGTCCCCAAACTGCAACCGGTCCCCGCGCTGTGATGATTACCAGAACACACACACAACACACACGCGCGCACACACACGCACACACTCACACACACACACTCACACACACGCGCACACACACGCACACACGGACGGACGGACGGACGGAAAGAGAGGAGTTGCCTGCATGGTTCAAGTAGCTTCTCCAACTTCTCCAGTTTAGCGAGCTCCGGTGAAATCAACATCGAGATGTTGGTCTTGTGCGGAGTCCGGGAGGCTGCAAGTGGTCCCTTGTTTCGCTGGATCCGTTTGATCCTCTCCAAGGCAGAATTCCACCGGGTGTCCACATCTTGAACTAGCGCCTCTTCCCTCTGTCCTTGTGCAGTTTGCTGTGCTCTCATCATCTGACGGGCTGTGTTCGAGGTGCGTGGAGGAATCACTCTGCACAGTGCTCCGCTGTATGTCGCGCCTCTGTTGTTTTTACTTCCGATGCAAAAGATCTTAATTTCCATTCATTGTCAATAAAATGAGCTGTGACTCCCAGCTAAGTGTCATTACTGACTGACGTCCAGTGGTCACCAGTAAGGGCGACGCTGGCAGCTTGCTCGAGGAGCTGAATTTTCTTCCGAAAACCGGAAGTAAACAAAGTTGCGTTAACTCCGTTAAAATATTTTATCGCATTAATTTCGGGCACAATAATCTCATAGATTAACGCGTTAACTTTGAGAGCCCTAATAAATACATTTAAATCATCATATCATGTATAAACTTTTTAAGTGCATAATAAAATTAGCTGTGCTGTTATTTAATTTCCACACAGTCACTAAAATTACAAATGCAAATAAAAGATGCACAAACAGGAGAGAAAACTCACAGAGAGACTTACCACAGCTCAGATTTCCTGAAAATCAGAGATCTTCTGTTCAAACAGCAGTGGAAACAAGACCAGAGATCTACAGAGCTGATGGAGGAAGTCCTATTTTATATATTTCAGCCGAGTATGAAAGTGGGCGTGTTCCTTTCATCAGTAAGTTACCTCTTGATTTAACACTTCTGTATCCGCGAAAACACACACACACACACACACACACACACACACACACACACACACACACACACACACACACACACACCTTGTGTTTCTTTCATTGTCTGCAAACATCACTGATAAACTCGGCTGCAAAGTGACACACAGCCGAGGGATAGTTGGGAATCTGAGAGCTCGACTGCAAGATGTCAATTGTGAAATGTTATCCTGGGGTCAAACAGAGTCACAGGGGAAAATAAGAGAAGTGAGAGTAGATGCATAGAAGTCAGATACCGCATGAATTCAGAGAAATGTTTTTGAGTGAAGGTGGAACTTAATATCCCGGCAGACGGAATCGTCGAGTGTCTATTTTGTGTCTGGTCAACTTATCCCAGCAAATCACAGGAAAAACAAGATTTGAAAGCTTCACAAGATCATTAAACTTTTCATATTATAACAGACAGTTGATTAAATTGAGTCCGTGGGGGGTTGAATTGTATCACATCTGAAACCGGGAAGATGGAAAAAGTAATGAAGTGGAAGTCATTTTGTGTTTTAATTAGAAATACACTAGTACAAACAAAACCAAATGAGTTTCATACAATCTTATACATTTGATCTATCCTCTAAACTAGGTGATATTTAAGTAAATTAGACTATATGTCATTCACATTTTCAAAAGCCTATGTACTCAGTTAAGTTGGTAAGATATATAATATTTTTTTCTGGTATTTCACTGTAAATTAAAAAAGACATATAAGAGACTATAGAGGCTGCAAAATACCTTCCTGAGCAAAGAGTGAGACTTCCACAGAAGAAAGGTGCCGGTTGGAACCTTAGATTTAATCTAGTCACAGTCTTTAATGGAAATCAAAGTTACATGAAGAAGCCGTACATTTTTAAACAACAAATTACTAAAATATCAGAGAACAGAATGATATCGCATTTAAAGATTGGTTTAGAGTAATATGAGCTGCATTGAAAAAACACAGGATGCTGCAAAGAATAGATTCTTTACTTTATATTTTATTTAGCTGAAGCTTTTATCCAAAGCAACTCACAATAAGTGCATCAACCATGAGGGTACAAACCCACAACAACAAGAATCAAGAAAATATTTTTTTTCAAAAAAAGCTAAACTACAAAGTGCTATAAGTAAGTGACATTTAAGTGCTGTTAAATTGTTAGTTTCAAAATGTTATTCAAGGTAGGGTCGGACATTCTCATACTATTCTTAAGATCACATCACAACAATGTTAAAACTCAAGTAATCAATTGGAACAGGAGAAAAAGGTAAATTTCTCTTATATGTTAGTAACATAGAAAAGTTAGTGGTCGTTGTTTCTTCACTGCTTGATTGGGTTAATGATCTTTATATTCTGTTTATATATTTGAGCCCAAACCTCCTGCTAGTTGTTACTCTGGTATGTGGTAGTGACAGGGCCAGATGTGGTAGTAAGAGGACCAGGTTATGGAGATACAGATGTTGAAACAGGTCTAGGGCACTTACAGTTATTACTGAGAGAAGGGTAAAGGTGGGTGACAGTGGTGTCGAGTGGACAGTTTGTTCCAGGGAATGCTTCAGATGGTGCTCCCAGTTCTCGATGGAGTTCGTCCAAGGTCTTGGTCTGAAGCACTCGACCTCCATCTTCAATGTTGTCACCCCAGTGTGCCCCTGCTAACCACGCCCCCTCACTGCTGCTGTAGCAGCAGAAAGCTGACCAGAGCATGGAGGGGATATTAACCTTGTTGTTGAGGAAGTTGTTGCCAGGCCGTGCTCCGATCACCACAAAGCCTTCAGTTTGGACATTTGCGTCCTTGCAGTATTTATCAAGGACACATTGAACGCATTTCTCCACGTTAGTCCAGCTTCCATCATTAAATGATTTTACTTGAGGAACACTGTTGGTCAGGGTAAAGGTAGCTCTTTTTACAATTATGTCCAAACCATAGGATTGTGGTAATAAATGTCCTTTTTCGAATCCTAGGTTGTTTACGTAATCTCTCGTATCGGCCTGGTGAGTGTAGCTCTTGCTTTTGTCTTCAAGCTCCATGTTTTTATTCAAGGTTATTTCCTCAAGCTGTAAAAAATGAAAATATATATTACTGACATGGGTCGAGCTGCAGTAGATTCATTTTTGATAACACAAAGATATATCATTTCAAAAATAATCATGTGATTTGAACATCCTGTCAATATTATACAATTTAAAGCCGAAGTTATTTGACTTTTTTTGTTCTGCAAAGTAAAAAAAGCCCAAAGTCTGTAAACAGATGAATTCGTCCTTAAAGGAGTTTGTTCTGAAACCGCTGGCATGTGGATGTTGTATGAGTTTGTAAAAATCACCCCCAAATAAAATATAACAGATAAAAATACTTTCTTTTCTGTCAAAAAACAAACCTGTGGCTCTATCTTCCACTGTTGTTGTCTTGGTCCCTCTGGTTTCCCAGTGTACTTGTAAGCAGAGAACACTGGGATCTTGTTGGTGGTGTCGTAGAGTGTCACAAATCTTTCATCGTTCCTCAAGGTCTGGCAAATGGTCTTGTATCTGTTCTGGTCCAGGATGATCCCTCCCTCCAAGATTCCCCTGATCTGTGGTGGAACTTGGTTAAGAAAGTATGCGTTACAGACCGACATCGATGTCACCACTTCAGTTACTGTGGGAGCAGCAGACAGGAGGAGGAGGGCAAGGAGCGGCAGGAGGAACGGCATCTTCAACGCCCCCACTGAACACTGCGTCATCAGAGCAGAAAAACAATCATCAGGTCATTACAGGTCGTTCATGCTGCAGTTACAGTTCAATTCTAAACAAATCATATGATCATGTGATGTCAAATCACAATGACAAGATTAAAATCATGTTGACATATGAATCCCTTTCTGTATCGAGGTGAAAGCTTCATTTGAAGAAAACAAATCTTGTACTTAGGAAATTTATTTATTACCTTCCCTTTGTTTGTTTTCATAGATCATTTCATGGATCATGGTGAAAGAAATGTGGCAGATTTAGTGGACTAACATTCATGAATGTGTGAAATTTTGTGCTAATCCAAATAAAACTGTTGACCAAGCAAATTTAAAAGTGGTGTAATAAGGAGACTGTGAACATATATGATGTATAATTCACTGCATGAACATACACATTTGAAATGAAATGTTATTCTAAATGTATGTGTAAATATCAAAATAAATGAATACAGAGTTCAGAGATGTATGCGTGTATTCGTGTATAAATACATTTAAATCATCATATCATATATAAACTTGTTAAGTGCATATTAAAATTATCTCTGCTGTTATTTAATTTCCACACAGTCACTAAAATTACAAATGCAAATAAGAGATGCACAAACAGGAGAGAAAACTCACAGAGAAACTTACCACAGCTCAGATTTCCTGAAAATCCGTGATCTTCTGTTCAAACAGCAGTGGAAACCAAACCAGAGATCTACAGAGCTGAAGGAGGAACTCACATTGTTTATATTTCAGCCCTGTATGAAAGTGGGCGTGTTCCCAACCGCTGCAAGGTGACACACAGCCGAGGGATTCTTGGGAATCTAATCTGATCTAAAATAAGTAACGTTAGTTGCCTGGAAGTCAGATGAGTGATTGTGAAACATAATTTCCCGGCTAACTGAATAGTCAAATGTTTATTTTGTGTTAGGTCAACCAGTCACAGCAAAATCACAGGAAAAACAAAATTTGAAAGCTTCACAAGATCATTCAACTTTTCATCTTAAAACAGACGCTTCAGTAAATTGAGTCTGATGTTTCAGTGACTGTGATTATTGAGAATGTTTCCTCTTTCATTCCCACTCGTCGAAAAACAGACACAAACACAGGAAGCTGCTGATTCCTGCTTTTCAACAACAGAGTTTACACAAAAAATAAATAAAAATATAGTTTTTATTGAGGTGTTTGGTTCATTATTAGAAATGTTGATCCTTATATATGATGTTTTGTTCTTCATCAGCAGCACACTGGTCTGATCAACTGAAGGACAGACGTTCAGAGGCTCTTTTTGCTTCAGCTTGAGCTGCAGGAGGAGAAGAAAAGTAATAATCAGGGAATTTTATTTTACTTTTGGGAAAAAAACTAAACTTATTTCAGGGACTCCTACCTTTAGCCCACATTGTGTAAACCTTCACAGCCACTATGAGCATCACAGTGTAAAGGATGATCAGCAGGATGGTAAACACCAGCCTGGGTGGAGACATGAGAGGAGGAGGAGGAGGAGGAGCAGAAGGAGGAGGAGGAGGAGGAGGAGGAGCAGAAGGAGGAGGAGGAGGAGGAGGAGGATGAGGAGGAGGAGGAGGAGGAGCTCTGACTGCATGAGAGAAGAACAAATAACCAGCAGGTGAAGTTGTTGTGATTTAGAAATGATTAAATCATCGCACACCACCAGCAAAGTGCTTTTAAATCTCTTGTTAAAACCACAGACTGAACATAAAGATGGACGCCATGACAGCTCCCAAAGTGAGGCCAAATCATTTGGATTGACCCCTGGTGGCTGACTGCAGTATAGGTCCTAAGCCTCCATGCTAGTGGACGTCAAACACATTTTTTTAAAAGATGGTATCCGTCGTTTAAGGTGTTTCCTGTTTCTGATAAGTTTGGTTTTAATTAATTAATTAGTTTTAATCAGGCTGAAACATAACAGTCAGCTGAGGCTCACGATTGGTCGGAATGATGGATGTTACTACCAGGTCTGGCCTCTACACTCGTTTTTAAGAATACAAACTGTGACCCGACCTTTGCTGATCACAGAGAACCAGCTCTGCGGCGACCTTCCTTCCGTGGGGTGTTCACACATGTAGAGTCCTTCATCGGACTTGGACACCGACGGGAAGGTCATCTTCCCTGAGGCACGAGTCCCAATGACGACGCCGTCCTTGTAGAAGTTGGCAGAGAAGTTAGAAGTGGTCGTGCCGTCCTCGTCCTCCTTGTAGAGACAGACAAGCACCACCTCCTCCGCCTCCGTCACAGGAAGAGCGGAACTCTTCAGGATCACTTTGCCGTCTGGAACACAAGCGTATATATGAGACCTGTTGTGGGGTAAAAAGTCGGCATCAAACACAGAAGCTACTAGCACGTGTGGTGTTACCGGTAACGGTGAGGTTGATGGTGTTAATGCACTCCCCCCCGTCAGACTCACACCAGTACAAGCCACTGTCAAATGGATAGGCGTCCTGAATGGTGCAGGAGCAGGGGTCATGTACCTCGCCCCCGGCTACTGGTGCACGGCTCAGAAATCAGCTTGGAGGTGTTTCTCCTCAGTTTCCAGACACTGCACAGCTCAGCTTGATGGAGTCATAGCGATGGAACTGGGATCTGTCCAGCTGGACGGTCAGTGTCGCTGCTGCCGATTCACACAGAGAGAAAAAACAAAACCGAGATTTAAAACCATCCGACTGAAGCCCGGACCTGTAAAGAAGCTTTTCACACAGGGTTATTGTTTACACGCGTGTGTGTGTTTGCACCAAATAACTCCACAAAGCTGGGTTGAATATAACTTAGGAGTTTATCTGAAGGGGATTTGATTTTGGAGCTGGATAATGGACACAAGCTAAAACTAGATAGATATAATAAATCTCTGCAGCCTATCAGACTATAGACACGACCTGAAGCTTATATAGATGGAAACATAATCGATGATCTTACGCTAGGAATCCTGATCAGAGCGGAGATCCAGGAAAATCTTTTTTCCCTCATCTTAAATTTTGTGATAGGTTTTTATTTATTTTGTACTTACTGTGTGTGTGTAGTTTGTTGCAGATCCAAATAAAAATTACAGATTTTGTGAATTTAAATGTTGATTCTACGGATCTACTGAGGGACGTTCTCATTTTTAATCCGATATACCACCTCTAATTTTGTATCCTGCTTTAAATCCTATTTTCACAATGTATGCTTGAGTGGGCTGTGATAGGTTATACTGAGAATCTGAAAGCTCAAAAAGCTGCAGAGACGTTTCCTCGTCAAAACCTTCCACCATATACGAAAACAGGAAGCGTTAGATCAAATGTTATAGAACTATAAGCTGTCGAAGCTTCATATGTCTCAGAGGGATGAGTCACTAACTTCAAGCAGTGCTGCAGATCACATCATTTCCACATTAACGACCTGAACCACACGAAAAACAACAGGATTGACAACAAACTGTCACAGAGAGGAGTCGGACCAGCGCAGCAAACTGTCACTTCAAGGCAGCAAAGGTTTCAAAGGTAACTTTACTTTCACTGAGAAGTTAGAGGAAGACTTTTGATCTAAATTCATTTGAGAAATTATAATAAACTAAATTAAATAGCTCACAAAGCACGAGGCAGATTGATGCGACGTCCATTCTGGCGTTCGTCTTCTTCCTCTCAGGTAATCCGACAGCTTGTGAGCCCACATCCTCAAAACAACAGGAAACCATCTCTACACCCACATTAGAAGAATACAAATAAATAAATCAAACAGACTGTGAACCAATATTTAGTTTTACACCAATTTATTGTTTTGCACAAGTCTGCAATTATTTTTTTCTACCCACACAATTTCATTTTCAGACAAGAGCAATACTTAAAACTCTGTATATTATTATCATACAATATAAGTTCATTACAAGTATGCAGTATTTGATGGCATTGTACGTATTATTTTTTTTTACTTATCTATTACATTTTCTAACCATATCCTTCCCAATTCCTTTTTTGCTGAAGTAACACAGTGAAGTTCCCCATGGTGCGATACTATCTTAATGTCTGAGGCTCAATCGCTACACAACCACAAACATTCACACCAGCCATCGACCTCAGGCTGAAACCACAACAGGAAATGATGCAGCCTGAGAAACGAAAGTGAAATAAAACTGGTACATGTCAACGATATCCCCAACAAGGCCCCCCTTAAAAAAACCTTTCCATCTCTCAAAGTTTAAGAAAGAATTAAACAGGCAGCTGTACATGCACAGGACCTCACATTACTCCCTACGTGTCCTGCAACTCGGTATGAGTTACTCAAAGAACAGAAAGTGCTCACATGAATCATTAAAGTCCGACCTCCTTCAAACGTCAGGAGAACGTCCAGAGGTCACATGTCTTAAGGAGGAACCAAAGCAAAGTTTCATACCTGGAGTCCTGAACCCTGACTCCAGAACTTGCACACAAAAAAAAAATTGAGTGTCATCAGCATAGAAGTGATAAGCCATATCAAATACTAGAGTTATATTTAGCACCAGTAAAGCAACCCTTTTTTATTATTTAAACCCTCCAAACTCCCATCCCAGTATCAAAAAACCTTTCAGGTGGGGTCTTCAGCTAAATCTGCCAGGACACTGTAACGGTTCAGAGTCCCAGCTGAGGTTTTGAACTTTGCACCATTTACATTAAGGCGCTCAGACAAACTCTTGGAACGCCTTAAAGGCTCATTCTCTGAAAAGGAGTCTTGAGAAGGATCGGACGACACAGAGCCATGATACAGTGAAAGAGAAGGAGAGCGGCGTATTCCCAATGGGCGGTCCGGGGCAGCAGTTTGCTTCCGGACGCCAGGTTTTGTATCCTTCTCCTGGGATAAGCTGCCGGAGTTTGAATGGTTGCTGTTGGAAGAGGCCCCTGGTTTTGGATTGTTGCCGTTGGGAAACTGGTGTGGGTTAATGACATTTAAGATGTCTGGTGAGGGTTTGGTAGGACTGACGTCAAACGCAGACTGGTTGGGCTGGCGTGTGACAGGGCTCTGCGTCGATCGAATGTCTTTCAGTTCTTCACGTAGTTCACTATTGATCCTTTCTTTCTCTTGAAGCTGCAAGTCCAGAGGAGGTGTTTTTCTTCCCGCTGTATGAACACACAAAAAAAACATCATTTTTTATTCCTCACATTTTGGTGTTGGTACAATAAACATTAAAACACAACAAATACATCAAAGCAATACTATAAAACTTCTTGACCTTAAAATAGCAGCTTCTGAATTATGTTTAATGCTGACTCGCATTTTATCATGACGAACATTCTCTGGTTACAGTATTTCAACTGGTCCTTTTTTTGGTCTTGTTTTTTGCCTGACTGCTCGTTGGAAAACAAAGACAGGTCATTCTTTAAGAGCAACGATTAATTGCTGGATCAAATAAATAATCGTTCAACTTATATATTACAAATAGTCATTATAAGCTTCCTACATCATTCATAATCACAAATGGATGATCAAATCTCTGCACATGCGACAACTACTGTTTTTTTATTAAATTAAATAAAAAGCAACGGTGCATCAAAGTTTTGACAAAGACACTCTTTTTATCAACAAAACACAGAATTTCCCAAAAACTGCCAAAACACGATATAAATATATCATATACAACAATATATATAATTCAATACAATTCTGTCTTTTTAATTATTTGGCTGAAGATGCTGGCGGCAATTTTGTATCTGCAGGTAAAAGGAAAAAGTTTCTGACTTACCAGAACCGAGGAACCCGAGTCCAATCCCCACAGCAAAAGCAACAACAGCAGCGACGGAGGACCAAACTGCGCAGGACATCGTGCAGTTGGCTGAAATGACAGTTTTTACCCACATGTTGTTTCAGAGACGTTATACACTTAATAATAACTTGTTGCAATTTAAAAAATTCAGTCTCGAAGCACACCTGGCCTTCTGAGGTAGTTTGTTAACCAGCAGAGGGCGCTCATTATCAGCTTGACCTCTTGCCTGCCCTGTCATATGTAATGCACGACATGTCAAACCTGATTTTTGGAATACACGCCTAGTGTGGCACACCTCTGAACAAGTAGAGTGAGCGGAGGCCGTCATTTCCTTCATGTGCTAGAAGCGTTTGACATATTACCAGAGAGAGGGCCAGCTGGCCAATCAGAGAAAACTAGGTTTTATCTAGAGAGAGACAGGAGGTAAACCCAAGTGTTTGAGACAGAGGCTGAAAAGAGGAGCTGCAGCAATAGACAGTCTGAGGACAGTGACGTTGTTTCTGAAAGTTAGAGCATGAAAACCTTTTCAAGTTATAACACAAACTAAAACCAATCAAGCTGAAGTATTATACGTCTCCATTAAAGCATGATCGTGAGTTCAGCTTCCAGTGACTCCAGTTGAGGCTCCAGTGTACCTGTGAAGTAAATCTGCACATCTCTGGACTGGTTTGTCTGAGGCTGGTGAACTCTGCAGGTGATCCTGAATAACACAGAAGATATAAGAAGTGAGTTTGCGTGGCTGCAGCTCACAGATGTAGAGTTTTCTCCTTGAAGAGATTACTGTAGATTTGCACTGATGTTGTTTCATAACATTTAAATCATGGAAACTCTTGTAACACCTGAAACAAAACCTCCATAGCGGAGATAATAAGAAGATGTGACTGCTTCCCAGTGGAGTCAGATAAACATCTCCTGTAAGAAGGTTTGAGAATGAAATTTAAAATGAACCTGTCGGTCGCAGTCGGCACTTTCACTCTCCCTGTGAAGTTAAAACATCCACTGGAATCTGGATGTCTCTTTGGCTCTTCATGATCTATGATCTTTTCTTGATGGTCAAGAAACGTCATGTTAAGATATGGCAGCGAGCTGTTCACCTCACACTGCACAGTCTCTACATCTACAACTGAGAGCTTTGGCTCGGGGGCAGCACCTGTAAACGTACAATAAGAAACTTTTCTTTTATATTGATCATAAATAGAGATCTCCAGTATTTCACAAAGGCATATCAAATATTTTATGACACATAAATTTCGACTGGACGTACACACAATGAGCTCCAGTGTTGTGATGACCATCAGTTTATTATCAAGGATATTACTGCATTCGTGCTTCCCTGCATCCGAGGGCCGCACGTTTAAAATCCTCAAAGAGAAGTTTCCGTTATCCACTTCGTTCATGAAGAGACTGGTCCTGTTCTTGAAGTCCTTATTCTTCGTGGCAGAGTCCTCAAAATGGTCCCGGTACACAAAGGTGTATATTTTTTGGACCGGACCCCCCGTGGCCCACTCCACCGTTGGGTTGTCTCCGTCGGTTCTATTGATTTCACACGGCAGAACAACCGCCTCGCCAGCAGAGGCGTAAATCTTCTGCAGCCCGTCATCAGAGGTTTCCCTTGAGTCTAAAAAGACATAAAACATGGTGCACTCATTTTTTTTTTTACTTTTCATTATTGTTAAGTCCCATGAAAAGAAACTAAAATTGTTTAAATGAATCCTATCAACAAGAATCATTTGTGTAAACCTGATGCATAATGTTGCTCTGTACCATAGAGCTCTATTGTAATCTGAAAACTACTGCCACGTAGTTTACTTTAACTTAAGCCACGCTTTGCTGCTGTGAGTAAACAGTGTCCGACCAAAAGCAGCTTCCTCTTATCTCAGTAGCATTTGCTAAGAACTACCACGATGTTCTGGGGTCATTGTAAAAAAGACAGAAGTCCAGTGGAGCCTTCAGATTAAAGCGTCACACACACCTGAACAAGTGGACAGCAGAGCAGCGAGCAGAGCAGCGAGCAGCACAAGACGAGCGTCCATGACAGAAGCCGACATGCCAACGATGTTTTCAAGCAAGAAGAATAAAAGTGAGATGTTGGAAAACAGGTTTCACTTGTTTAACCCCACATGACACTTCCTCCTCAATGACATGTTCAATCTTACTGGCAAATAAGCAGACTGATCAGAGCGTACTAATACACACTTACAACACCCGGAAACTTTACAAAGATTTACATAGAATGAGCCTCTTCTACTGTCTCTGATGAGGGATACAAGGTATTTTTGCCATAAGTTCTTCATGAGACTGATATTGTTAGACTAAGTACGCAGTGAGTGATCATGATCTGAAATTGCACAATGCTTGGCTATGGCCCAATACACAGACGATCCAAATATGAGGATATGATTCTTTACTGTAATATGATCTGATCACAGTTAACCCCGGTCTCACCTCCAGAGCTGTAATCTAATTTTAACAGTGTTGTACTTTCAGTGCGGTTTTGATTACATTCGTCCGTGCAACCTCCATCCCTTTGTATGTGCAATCCTTTTCACATTGTAAATATTAATACTATTTTAATATGTTCCGTATGTTTCCTTATTTACTCTTTAAAAAGATGCTACTGATTTATCTTATCTTGTCTTGTCAAAGTTCGATGATGAAGTCGTAAAAGTTGAGTTCGGACAATTTCTCATACACGCAGCTGTGGACGCAGCTTTCCCTTTTTGGAGGTTGTGTGCTTTGATCTTTACAAAGGGAAATTCTAGAGTCACAACATCAAACACACACACACACACACACACACACACACACACACACACACAGTAGGAAACGCTGGAATACTAACCTCATCAAGCCATAAGCATCTTGTTCATCCAGCTATTTTTGTGTACAGAGGTATTGTTTTGATTGTGTGTGGTTTGTTTTATTCACACACACACACACACATCGTATTCATCTTTAATAATGCATCAAGTAAGAGGTTTCCTTGCAGTTTACAGCTTAAGTTCTCTGCAAATGTATTTTATATTCAAGCAAAATTGGCGTTGTAGACTAAAATACCCCGAACTGAATCGATTTGGGAGATAAAAGGCGACACACAGCCGCACAGTGTGTCTATATAACGACAGAGATCAAAGCCAAGGATCAACAAAGGTCTCTTACAGAGAATAAGTGGACAATCGCATCATAGGCATAAACTGGTGATGATGAATTACCGGGGAACTGCAGGAAAGCAAATCTGTCATCTGATTTCAGAGAAGCTGATTTTTTAAATGTTCCGGAGTGAAGTCAGAGTATCAACATCTGTACTGAAGTGTATGGGAAATAGACAGATGTTGTACATACAGTACATCTACACAAGTAATAAGCACAATATTTTCTAGCTGTAAATATGAGCATTCAGGTAGAAGACGAAGTGGTGATGGTTTCAGTCATTATGGAGATTCCAATCATTCATACACATTCTTTATTTCCACGTTAAATTAGGAATTACCTTAAACGTGTTATTGTTCACAGAAAATCGACTCCGGAAAAACCTACAACAAATAAAAAACGACAGTTTCCTTGTACATGAATGTAATATAATGAATATACAAAGAGAAATAGCTATAACCTTCAATCTGCTGCCGTAATCCTACTTTATAAGCATTGCGTCTGGTCATGATGTTCAAAACAATGCGGTAGATTTTAATGCAAAAAAATGCTTCATGATTCAGGCAGGAATGTCGATGAACTCAAAAGGCACACAGTCAAGGTGCTTCTCTAAACCTCTTCACTTCAGAATTAAGATATTCATTGAATTAATAAATGCAGACATTTCAAGAGCAAACCGGGTTAAAGAAAGCAGGAGGCAAAGCATTTTAACAAAAGCAAACAATATGAAAGGAAACGAATAGAGAGGACATTTGATAAATAGCACGACGGAGAGACTGGACAAATAAAAAGACAAAACATGAAAATAAAAGAGAGTGTTGCCAATATACAGCTTGTAACAGGGAAGGAAACCAGGAAAAGCCATCGTATGACTGTGTGTAACAAAACAAGCATCATATTGTCTTCACTATTACAGTTTCAGAAGCAGTTTGAAATGAGCAGGACGTGTTTCATAACATGTGGCTCGTTGAAGCAACACTATGGAACTTTTTTTAACCTTAAGCCACCAGCAGCTTGTTTAAAGTGAGTCAGATGTTTCAGAGGCTGTGAATCAGGAGAAAGTTTCCTCCTTCACTCCCTTGAACATCTGTTCTCTGTAACTCTGGTGAGTGGGTTACATCTCCTGTCACAATCAGCTGTAGTTGAAGAGTGAAGCTGAACTGAGATCAGTTAAAAACTCTCAGAAGTTTATCTCCAATATTCAGCAGGAAAATGTTAAAATATGAAGAATTCTAATCAAGAGTTTGGTGGATTTGTTACAGAAGCAGCTCTTCATGTTTAGGAAGCAGAGGATCATGGGTAGATGTGTTGCTTACTAAAAGTTAGGTAGCGTTGCTTCCCACTCAGTCTTGGTCTTTCTGTTAGTCATCCCACAACCTCGCCAAAGTTTACGTTGCTTGTTTAAGTAATTGTTTTTAGCTTTTAATGGGTTTTGCGCTTTTGCATCACTGCGTTTTAAAAATGCAATTTAATAACAAAACAATGATGCTTTAACTATTTGTACAGAGAATAAAACATGAGACCTGGGCAGCAAATAAGCAAAAATCTGAGTTTACGTACAAACAGTCGAAAGCAGAACTTCCCTTGATTATCTTACTACCCTCTTAAGCCATGCTTGTTCGTCACTGCCCTCATCCCCCCAGCCTTCCACCTCAGTGAACCAGTTCCAGCTGACTGGTGGAGAAAGGAAGGACCCCACTGACGTAGTAGGCGATGCCCAGCGAGAGGAGGGCGATGACCACAAGCAGCAGCAGAACCCTCCAGAAGCCCAGGTCCTCCACGAACTCCTGCCAGGTGGTCCTGAAGCTGGACAGGACGCCCTCGCTGCTCTGCAGGTTGGGGTTGAGTAAAGAGTGGCTTTCCATCGCACTGGGAGAGACAGAGGGGTCATATCCATGAATCAAGTGGAGGGGTGGGGGGGCATGGCCCAAGCTAGAAACCATTAGATTTAATGGCAGATCTGAATAAACCCCTCCTCCACCCAGAACACACCCTCAGCCTTTCCATCCCTGCTCACCTCTCACTGTCAGCCATCTGCATGGTCTCCAGTTTGGAGTGGGGCCCTCTGTTGAAGCCTTTCACCTCCTGCTCCTCGAGGCCCTCCAGCAGGCGGATGGCGTCCTTGTTGACGCCGCGCCTCTTCGCCAGCACCAGAGGAGTCGATCCGTTGTGATTACTATCGTGAAGTAGATGGCTTCGAGTTAATAGACAAAAAAAAAAGCTCCTTCAATAGAAAATGTACAAACTGATTTACACGGGGGGAAAAGACCCACAAACAACAAAACAGTCAACAATGGGATCAAACAAAACACAACACTTTCACCAAGATCATCCGTATCCACTGAGATGATTTCATTTCTCACCAGATATCAATCTTCAGGCCGTTGGACACCAGGAATTGTATAGTGTCCACATGGCCGCACAGGTGCAGTGCTGTGTTTCCCTGATAATCAGTCGCCAACAGATCGGCCCCGAACTTGTGCAGCATGCGACAGATGTCCACGTTCCCTCTGGCGGCGGCTAGGTGCAGGCCCGTGCGGCCCCGGTTGTCCCGGATGTTTGGATCACATCCCGTCTCCAGGAGCCTCTTGGAGAAGGGCAGGTCCCCGTCGATGCAGGCCTGCAGCAGAGGCACGTTGGTCTGCGACGAGTCGTTGATGAAGACATAGGACATGTCCGAGTGGGTGTCAGAAAATTCCAGCGTACCTGCGACGAGGAAAAAACAGAAGATACACGTCGGTGAGTCACAAGGAAATCTCAATCTGTGTCACTGGGCTTAACTTAAACCATTGTAGCCACATTAAGGTTTCCTCACAATAAACCTACAGACGACAACAACAACAAACCATTACTGCTCCGGATTCTCACATCCATTAAAAGCTCTTTTCCAGCTCAGTATTTAAACAGAACACTAACCTCAATATAAGCAATATTATGAGTGATTATAACAGTTCATAACTCCATAAAGTGGGTATTTAAATCATTGCTGAGATTTAATGAATTTCATCTGACGTGGCATCACATCAGTAATCCATCACAACGCAGCTCATGATCGGACTTGATTCATGTCTCCAAAGACTCTGGATAGATCACAGCCATTATGACATTTGATATCTTTCTATCCTTTGATTACAAACAAAGCTACAACATCATTTCAAGCTAATTCCCTGTGTGTGTTTATATATATGTACTGATGGCGGCTAGCTACAGCGTTAGCAGCTAACAGGGATGACTATGGCCGCAACGGGAAATCCTAACAACACAATAATCTTGGTAAAGTGTCTCTGCGGCGCACATAGTTTAATTAAACATTAACTTGCAGCTGCTACGAGCTAACGAGCTAGCGGGGCTAACGAGTAGCGTGCTAGCTAAACCTGCAACGCGCCGCTGCGACTGTTTTAAAGTGGAGATTTGACAACTGACGCATCCTCCACGTGAGTCCGTGCTCACTGTCTGTGACCACCCACCTGTTGATTGGTCCCAATTCAGAAGAAAACAAACACTCGTCGCTTTCCTTCGAGCTAACGCCGCTAGCTGTGTTGTTGTTGTTATGACGCTAGCTTCTACTTCGGGTTGTTCTGAACCCACTGCGGCGCCACCTGCTGCCCTGGAGGTGTAGCGCCTGTAGCTCTGCCTCAGAACCATGGGCGTTTATTAAATTAATTAATTAATTAAATGTATAATCTAAAACTGACGTATCCTTGATTTATTTTCTATTAATTTCCAAATAGAATTTTACATTGTATCATATTGTATATTGTTGTGAAATTATACCCATTTATACACAGCACACACATACATCTTTATAAGATTATACAATTCTATTTAGTGTATTACTGTGACATTATACCCATTATATATAATAGAACATATCATTGTTATCATCTATTCATATCGTTCACCATACCTGACTATATTTTATACATGTAAACATTTATTCAATATTTCCAATTATGAAATGTTTATATGTACATTTTCACTTTAAATCTTTATTTATTATAATATTCCTTTGCTTATTTTATACTTTCATATGCTCTCATTGTGACTATAGGCTGCTGTAACAAGTTCATTTCCTAGATGTGGGATAAATAAAGTATTTCATCTTATCTTATCTTATTCATGAATTTCTCTTCACATCCTTGTAGTACAGACAATTATGCTAAGTTGAGTAGCTGTATAAAGTACATATATATATATTATATACAATATTCTCATCAGAAACACTGACCAATACTGAATTTACCTTTGGATCCATCTTCCACACGGAGCTGAAACTCACAAATAATAATAATAATTCAGCATTTCTCGGTTGGATTAGAAACTTTATTTCCAAATGTGTGAGCACAGAAATACACATTACAATAAAAAGACGTGTTATGATTCTTTTCCGTTATAAATCCTCTTTGAGGAAAAAACTGCACTTTTCTTTTTTCTGTCACTCCAGGCACTTTGAGCATGTTGCTTGTTGAACATGTGGTAAAAGAGCTGTGAAATCCTCAGCCGTGAATATACTTTCCATATAAAAACATCCTAAAGACGTTTTCTTTTCTCCATAATATTTTTAATGTACACATCATAATCTTCCCATCCCCCCCCCCATCTCAGTAAATAAAACCAAGGGATAGTATCAAGACTTAAGTAAAATAATTACAATCTAGATTACAAACCAGCAAATGCAGACAAAAAAAAAAACGGACGAAAAATTTAAACAACAGAACAGAAAAGGTAAAATGTGACATAGGGAATGAAGTCAGGGCTACCAGTGGAGCTATGTGCAGACACAGAGGTCATAGTGGTTACACGTCACCCAGAAGCTTTCACTGCCCGCGGATATGATCATAAACACGTAGACAGTTCAACGTAAGAAATGATCTGCGAAGAAATAAAACACTTCTTCCTCTCTTTTAATCCGCGGACAGTGAAAAGGCACGGAACTGGGAGAACATCGAAATACAATAAGGAGCTAAAAAGTATAGACCTTTGCGCTAACATATTTTTCTGGGAAATACAGTAAGCACTATGTACAGCAATAATTCATCTATATGTGTGTGTGTGTGTGTGTGTTTCCTGTTGTCAAGGGTTAACTCTGATTTAAAAAAAATAATACGAGTTTGGTCACAACATAAAAAAGAAATCCTGTGAAAGTGGAGATGAGGAGACACGCCCCCTTTGTCCGACTCGTTTTTATCGTTCTGATCCAGAAGAGCTCACATCAGTGCAATATAAATATAAATGAGTGGCCTCATTCAAGTGACTGGAGTTAACTGAAGCTGTTGCAGGAGAGGTTTGTGTTTTTATTGCAGTTAGAATAGACAACTTATCGTTAAAGGCTGCGTCTCAAGTCGACAGTCAGGGTTGTGTAGCACCAAATGTGAAACGTGCAAACGTCACAGGAATACGATGACAAGACAAATGTAGAGTTAACGGGCTGTTCTGAGGGTTTTACATGTTTTTTGCACAAAAATCGAACACATTGCATTTCTTCCATAAAACACTGTAAAGGTGGAGTTTTCAGTAGCAGGTGGAGCTTGAGCATAACATCGAAAAAGCAAAAGCTCGAGGAAACGTGAGTGAGTTAAGAGGATTTTGTTTTATTACATTTAATTAAAATTGATTTAATTCAGGTCCCTGTTTTGTGCATCTGATAGATTTTAGCTCTTCTTTCTGGTTCTTCTTCCTCGGCTGGGTTTCACTGTGGTTTGCAAACCAGCTAACAGGTGCAGTACCACCACCTCATGATGTTATAAACTATTATATATGTAGAGAGAGTTTCTGTGTAGCTCCTATTACTGCAATAAAAGAAAGAATAAAATCTGTAGATGTCTCAAGTATCAAGTCTCTGCAACTTGATTCTTAAACATATACACTGAAGCTTTTCATGCAACACGAGCAGAATCCTCAGGACAGAGGACGCGACAGCTTCTTCTGTAAATGAACTGCAGTTACACTCTTGTTTCATTTCAAATGGGTCTGTGATCCAGGATCAGGTGAACGTCTGCCTCAGTTAAACCAGATCAGCTGTTTTTGAATCACACCAAAGACATCTGACTCCTCTCCGATCGGACTCATCTGAAGCACACGCGTGAGCGAGGTAGCCGAGAAACGATTCTCGCCCCCCCCAAAAAAACATAACGAGACACAAAATACACACAACAGAACATAAACAATAGCACCATTGTCAGTGATAATCGAGAGAGGAGCGTGAACCCTTCTCTTTTCATTTCCTCCATCCAACACTCATTCCTAAACGGGGATAAACATTAAAGAAACACTCTGAAAACGCACCATCGTCACTCAACTTCATCGTGAAACCGCCGGTGAAGCAGGAGAGGGGCTCGTTTTCAGTCAGTCACATGTTCTTGGTTTTTATAGATTTCTTTTTAACTAATTTCCTCCTCTTTATTTCCTTTCCTTGAAGTGTTAGCGCATCACCTCCCTCCGCTCCTCCATCCTTCCCCTCCTCCTACAACAGCTTGCTGCAGACTTGGCAGCGGCTGACCCTGGAGCGCTCCTGGCCTCCCTTCAGGGTCTCCTGCGCCGGCGAGAAGCGGAACTCTGTGTTGGGATCCACGGTGATGAGCCAGAAGCTGTACTTGTTGGCGAAGTAGTGGCAGGAGCCCTTGCCGCCGTTGCACTCGATGAACGGCGTTGCGCGGAAATCCTCCAGGCAGGAGCCGGGGGACACCAGGGACTGACCGCCGCCCTCTGCGCCCGCCGCCGTGTGCTGCGCAGGAAAAAGACAAGTTTAACTTCCTCTGTTTTAAACTCTCCTCTGCTCCTTTTCAAGATGAAGCTGGACTTTGAAACGAAAGCCGTGTTGTGAGAAGCTCCATGAGAAATTGGAGAGTGTTGCTTTGAGACAGTGGCCAGGTCATAGTGACCTTTGACCTCGACCTCGAGATGAACAACCAAGTTAGAGCTGTCGATTGTTGAATTTCTTTTAATTCCACAGACGAAATGTATATCATATATATATATATAACAGCAGTTTAAAATGATGCATGAAGTAATCTTTAGGAAATGGGCGTAGTTTTAAACGTACCATCAGGAAGGAGTATCCTATCCAGAGGCTCCTCCAGCCGGGGGGGCAGCTGGGGATGTTCATGTCCTGACTGTGGACGGCCACAGCCTGAGACGGCGCCTCACAAACCGAACACCTGGAATGGACAGGAAGCGTACGTTACACATTACGTACAAATCAAAGCCAAATACAACAACCCCAAAAAACGAGCCCTCAGAGTTTAAAGAGCCTTTAATTAATACCTGCTGATATAAGGTCGGATCTGCTGCTCGGCCACGGGCATCATGGGTATGGGCGCGGTTGTGGAGAGCCAGTAGGACTTGTCGTTGCGGCTGGCGTAGTAGCAGACCTCATTGGGGGAGCAGTAGAGGAAGGGGATGGTGCTGAACCTGGGGAGACACGAGCCCGGCTGACCTGCAGAGACAAAGAGAGAAGGTCTCACACTGTCAACAGATCGGCTGCTGAGACCTACAAATCAAAACTCCCAGGTGGAGCGTTTCCGTACCGAGATCCTGGTTGTGGGCCTTTTCCTGCCCCTCCACGTACAGCAGGCTGTAGCCTTCCCACAGCTTGGCCATGCCCTGAGGACACATGGGAACCTGGGCGTCCTGGCTGTGCTTCACCAGCGTGTAGCCGATGCTGGAGCTGCGGCCAACTCCGCCGGGAATGCCGGGGCGGCCGATGTTACCGGGAAGACCTGAGGAGGAGGAGGTGAGATTAAATATTAAATATTAGAATTGAAAGTTGCTTTCAGTGCAGAATTAGTGCGTCAGAATGTGGAGATTCATGAGTTTAAGTATTTTCAGTGGCTCTATTGTTGGGTTTTATGGGAAAATCAATTAACAACAAGACATAAATAAGAAATGAAGAAATATAAAGTTTAAACAATGTTTTAACCCCAAACCTGAAGCATCCATCTTTAAATTGCTAGATTTTAGAGTTAGTGAGTTGCTTCAAAATAGACATAACAGTTGGAATTAAACCTCGTGTCTGACGAGGACACCGTGAGGACCGAGACACACGAGCAGACACACCACCAACCTTGGTCTCCAGTTGGCCCCGGGAAACCAGGTGGTCCGCCCTCACCGACCGTTCCAGAAGGACCAGCAGATCCGGTCCTGCCCAGTTTACCCACAGGGCCAGGAGGACCCTTAGCACCTGCACCAGAAGAGTCTTTTATTTTCATCTCCATTTTTCATATATAAAAATAAAAGAAATCAACTCTTTTTTATTCTTAAACTGGTCCATACTCCGATTTGAAAAACGCTCACCTGAGGGTCCTGGAGTTCCAGGCCGACCAGACACGCCGGGCTCACCAGGGATTCCGCCATCGCCTGGGTAACCCAGGTCTCCCAAGGGTCGTGGGATTGGCCTCGTCTCCATAGGTCCGGGGGGACCAGGGCGACCAGCACGCCCTGGAGAGGAGGAGGCAGGCATGGACAACAAAAATGTTTATAAAATGATTCACTTCACTAAATAATTCTACTAGTGACAGGAGAGGAGTCGCCCTACCTCGCAATCCCTTGGCTCCTTTGCTTCCGTAAAAACCAGGGTCACCGTTGAAACCTTTCAGACCAGGACCTCCGCCGTAACCGCTATCTCCTTGTTCCCCTGGATAAAAAAAAACCCAATGTTTAACTTCATTATCTTATTTTTTTTAATTTTTTTACGTTTGGTTCTCGTACTATTTTCAGCTTTACTCTACCTTTGATACCAGGGAAACCAGGGCTTCCGGGGCTCCCAGGGCCTCCAGCTTCTCCTTTCCTGCCGGGGGAGCCAGGGAAGCCTGGCAGCCCGGGGTCACCTCTGTCTCCCTGTGCTGTGCCTGGACCAGGGGGCCCGGGTGGACCGGGAGGACCCTGGAAACCTGGAGGAGAGAGAATATGAGGTTTAGAGAGGAGAGGAGAAGGAAAGAAAATGGAAAGAGGAAGGAGAATATGAAAGATGAAATTGGAAAAAAATTTATTTACCATACTCTCCATCCAGTCCAGGGAGTCCAGGATCTCCCGTGGGTCCGGGGTAATTGGACCCAACACTCACACCAGGAAGCCCAGGTCGACCAGGGAATCCTGGGAGTCCAGGACCACCTGACACAAACACAAAAAAACAAATCAGTCATTATTTCAATATTTGATTGTTTGATTCCAAACCAATCAGCTGACTCTAAGACTGTCTTACCTTGCTGTCCTCTCTCTCCCTTCCCTCCAGGAAATCCGGGAGCTCCTGGGTAGGAGACGCCCCTTTCTCCCTTCAGCCCTGGAATACCCGGGGTACCTGGAAGACCTCCGGCGTTTCCACCTGGACCCAAAGACAAACAAAATGTTCAACAGTGACTCATCTTCAACGTCTGTGAACTGCAGCCGACAGAGGAACAGGTGTGTAAAGACGTCCGTACCTGGAGTTCCAGGGAGGCCTTTAGGTCCTCCGAGGCCGTTAAGTCCATCCAAACCAGGGGGTCCAGACAAACCTGTAAAAATACAAAACAGTGAGTGGGTTTGCTTTCTGCATTATGATAAAGACAGAGAGCATCAGTGGTTCTCTTTCACCTTTGGTTCCAGGTCCTCCCGGACTTCCCGGCAGACCAGGGGTCCCGTCTTGTCCTCTTCGTCCTGGGTAGAAGGACTGACCCTTTGGTCCGGGGAAACCAGGGGAGCCTGGGGAGGGGATGAGATAAATGTGTTAAGAAGACATATTCTGCTTATAACCTGGGTGATCATTTAGTAGGTGTCATGAGTCTAAAAGGTTTTCATGCTCTAATGTTCTGAAAACACATCACTGTCCTCAGACTGTCCAACGCTGCAGCTCCAGCATGTTTTTTTGCTCCTGTCTCTTTAAGGCCCTCTTCCTCATAAAGCCCAGTCTGCTCTGATTGGCCAGCTGGTTCATTCTGATGTCATCACTTGTGAAATTAGTTTGTTTGTCGTTGTGTCGGACGTTGTCTCTCACCCATTATTCCAGGCCGTCCTCCTTCACCAGGAGCTCCCTTTGCTCCAGAGTAACCTGGACTTCCTGGAAAGCCGTTGTCCCCGGGAGCGCCGTCGTTACCTCGACCACCTGAAAAGAGATATTCAGTCTGATGGGTAACAGATCCCGTCGGGAGGAGCCAGATGTTTAGGTGATCCTTTGTACCAGTTCTCTGAGGAATGTGAGTCTTACCTGGGAAGCCTGAATCTCCTGGCTGACCTTTAGGACCTGGGCCTCCAGGATAACCATAACTCTCCCCGGGTATACCTGAGGGGAAAAGTACTCGATGGATGAATGTTTGCACAGTGGTCATGGATTCTCAAAGAGGTGTGAGGTTGAATATATGTATTTGATTGTTTTGATGATAGCTTATATTTACCCTTGCCACCAGGTCGGCCAGATTCTCCTGGGTTACCAGGGAAACCAGATGCACCTTCATCACCCTGGAAGAAGCCGTCAGAAGTTGAAGCTGATTGGCTGAAACTTGCAAATGAGGATTATTTAACAAGAGTGTGTGTTTTCCTACCCTTGGTCCGGACATGCCGGGGAATCCCATGATTCCAGCCTCTCCCTTCGGTCCAGGGTATCCTGGACTGCCCGCTCGTCCGGGGTAGCCAGGCTCACCGGGCTGTCCTTTACTCTGCTCCGCATAACCAGGCAGTCCAGGCAGACCCTGACGACCAGGCCGACCTGGCAGACCTTTGTCACCTGAAACCAGGTTCAGAGTGGAGGGCGGTTACAGGTGCAATTATATTTCCTCGTTGAAGGCAACATTGTGTTTGACATATACAGCTGTCGAAGTATGATGCAGCCACAGGAAGCGGTGTTACCTCTTGGTCCGGGGAAGCCAGGAAGTCCGTTGCTTCCAGGGTTTCCGAGGTCTCCTTTCTCCAAGTAATTTAACGGAGTGGGTAAGCCGGGCAAGCCTGGGCGGCCGGTGTATCCCCGCTCACCTGTAGAAGTAAAAACAAACCTTTGTGAAGTGTGACCTAACTCGACTGGTGTCATCACACTCGATCTTGTTCCAGAAAATGTTACCTTTCTGTCCGGGGTATCCAGATCCACCATCTCTTCCATCTCTTCCAGGCCCTCCGGGCAGTCCTTTGCTCCCTGGGAAGCCTGGACTACCAGGGCGCCCTGGTAGTCCAGGGAAACCAATCAGCCCTGCGAAACCTCTCTCACCTGCGGAAAGGCACAAATAATCAAAATGAGAGTCCTGTTAGTCACATGTTATCATTAAAGAGATGGAGAGCACCAGCGTACCCTTCCTTCCTGGGATTCCTGGAACTCCGTCTCTAGTTCCTGGTCCTGGAGGTCCCGGGATTCCCCTGGACCCTGGGAAACCAGGGGTGCCAGGCTGTCCTGGGGTTCCCTTCATGCCAGCAGGCCCTGGGAATCCAGGGTCTCCTCTGTCGCCCTTGCGTCCGGGGTAACCTGTGGATGGGTGGACGAGGAATGAACGAATGATAGATGGTGAGATGGCCAAAGAAACAAATCATAATCATAATGTAAAATAAACTTACCTCATTTGTTTTATAATTACTTAACTTACCTCCAATAAGTTTGTTAATAAATATTAAAATAAGCATTACACACACACACACACACCTCCCCCCCGCCCCCTGTTGCATTATTCATGACTTTGGTTAGGCTGCAATTGCACTTAGATTGTCGTCGTGTCAGGTTTTTAAACTTTAAAGCTGTAATCGTGTTTAGTTTCATTCAAATATTAAAGTAACTCAAGTGCAATTCCAGACTGAATTAGTGAGGTTGAACCCCCTGAGGTTCGTTGGTCCTGCAGGTAAGCACGTTAGCCGCTACTGGTTTACATTCTTAAAAAGGATGGCCATTTTCAACACATCTGTTCACATGGTTTCACCAACATGTCGCTCTTCTGTGGGACCATGCAGGGATGTGCTGAAAACTTAAGAAAAAGCCTTTTTAAGAGTGTAGGATAAGCCTCTAGATGTTAAACAGCGTTTTGTTCGTTACACAAACCTACTGCAATTAACACAATAACAAACATACCCGGCACAGATTAGATGCAAATGTCTAATTGAATTACAGGGGTTAGTCCTGGCTGCAAAAAAACAACAACAAGAAAATCCAAACACTGGTAGTCACGGTTCTTGGGGAAATGTTTTGTTTCTTAACGTCTCACAACTAAAATGTCCATCTTCAGTCGACACTTTGACAAACAACTGAGCGAGTCTTTGCTTTGGGGTGTGATGAGGTCATTTGTCTGAAGGTGATCACAGAACACACGTTCAGCTTGTTTACCTTTGTTCATAGTGGGTCATTTTATCCAAGGAAAACTGTGTCAACACTTGATTCACACCCCAACACTGATTCTGAGAGGGATTGAATTTTGGAGATGGACATTTGTTTCGCTGCACGAGAAGACGAGAGGATGCAGACACTTAGAGGGAGGGAGCAGTTAGAGCGTTTGGTCTTATGCATGAACAGCAGGAGGATGGAGGGATGGAAGCCAAGGGAGTAAAGAAAAGAATGGACGGATGATGGATGGATGGAGGGATGGATGGATGGGGGGAGAGTGTCTCACCTTGGCAGCCTAAAACGAGTGACCCAACACCAAGAACAAGAGGATGGAGGGATGAGAGGATGGACGGAGATGAGGATGATGATGGTGTGTGGGAGGAAAGGAGGAGGAAACATAGGACGAGGAGGAATATAAAAGAGGAGGAGGAGAAGAAATACACAGAGAAAAAGAGCGGGATGAACCAACACTGGTAAAAGTGGAGGGACGAGGTGAATGACTTCAGAACTCAATCGTCATTTTTCTTCTTCTAGTTTAAATAAAGCTACAAATACAAAGACAAAGACACGATCTTGTAAATGTGGAACATGGGAGACTAAACTTTCTGAAATTCTAATAAATTTGACAGAAGTCTGCCGGTTTCTGATTCTCCTCCTCACCTGGTGGTCCGCTCAGTCCCTTGCTGCCAGGAAGTCCCGGTTGACCGGGGAAGGGGATTCCCCGCTCACTTGGAGGTCCAGGGGGGCCGGGGTAACCAGGAAGACCATCAATGCCGCGCTCTCCCTTTAGTCCAGGAACGCCTGAGCGTCCATCAAAACCTGCCAGAGGAAGAATAATTATAGAGCTGCTGATTCGGCTGAGTCGGCTGATTAGGCTGATCACTTTGGACAATGTGAGCATCTCCGTCTCAGACCCACCGGGTGATCCAGGTCCTCCTGGCGTCCCAGGTTGGCCCTTGTCTCCAGGATATCCCGGGACACCGTCACGCCCCGGGGCACCAGGCGTGGCTCCCAGTACCTCTCCAGGCTGGCCCTTGGCTCCTGGACGCCCAGGAATGCCATCCTTCCCCCGGCCTCCGTCCAAACCTTGTCCTGGGATACCTGGAAATCCAGGATCACCTCTGGGTCCAGGGAAACCTGCAGGAAGGGAAGGGACAGAGGAGAAGACGTTATGGGAGGGATCATTTCATTTAACCATAAACTGTCAATAAATACGGTCGATGTGTTGCCACTTCCTCCCACTCCATCAATCATGGTGTTAACAAATTAAAAACAAACTTATTAGGAACATGAAGACATTTATTTAAACTAAATGAAAGAAACCATCTTGAATTCACCTTGCGGTCCGGGTTGACCTCCAGAACCGGGTTCTCCTCTGTCTCCTTTGGATCCGTCAAACCCGGAACCTCCTGGCTGGTAACCTTTTTCACCTGGTTCACCTTTCCGGCCTGACGGGAGCGGACAGTCGTACTCATTCATTTTGCTGTATTGACATTTTTTATTCTGCCATTGAATTGAGTTTGTTAACATTTCTGCATTTGTAGATTATTTATCTGAAAACCTTCTGGTGCACAGGAAGTCATGTGTTTCAGTCAAAAGTCATAGTTTGGGGAATTGCATAGAACACAAACATTCTCATAATATCCCATATTTAACAGAAATGTAAACTCTCAATTTTATATTTGTCTGATTCATTTTAACATTTTAACAAAATTACATCCGAGGAGCCGTAACACCTCTGTTGAGCTTTACCTGGTCGTCCAGGTGCACCGGGGTAACCGGGTTCTCCCTTCTCAGCGTCGTCGCATTTCCGATATTGGCCTGGTAGCAGTCACATACAGGTTAGCAATCACACATAGACACTTCAATACACACATACAGGGTACAATTGAACACGCAACTGCAACTTTAACGACTAAAACAGTTTTAAACCTGGCCTAAGTTATATCGCATAAAACCTCATGTATGAGATTTACAACAGAGGCGGGTTTGAAGTTAATATGGAGAGAAAATCGACTCCACATGGTCACAAAGTTAAAAAATACAAAAAGGTAAGTTACCAAACTTTAGCACAAATCACTTTTACACATTTGTAAATCATGTCATAAATGTTGGTGAACACTTTGAGTCTATTTTCTCTCCATCAAAGTCCATGAAGGTGTTTAAAAATATTATTTAGGTCAAGAAACATGTAGGACAAACATGAATGCTCTATCTAAGAAAGACAAATGACTATAACCTAGAACAAGTGCATGATAAATATAATACCTGATAATTATATTGTATTTTTAATGGTACATTTATTCAACAGTTGATTCTTTAGTGATTGTCTTTCTCGTTGTTGATTGTCTGTCGCCTCCATTCACGCGTCATGACAGCTGATGTGTGAATGGTCGTTAGTTGCAAATGCATTGTCGTATTAAGGGGCAGTTCAAAATATTAGCTGATGATGGAAACGCTCAAACATTAGAAAGTTAAGTATAATTCAGAATGTGTGGTCGGGGGGGGGGTTATTTCCCCTCCCTCCCTCACTGGTGGTTAAAAGCATCGAGCAGAGGCGGGGCTTGGAATCATGCGCCAGGTTTCAGCAGCTTTGATTGGAGGAAGAGCAGGAGGTGATTGGAGCATGAACTGGTCTCAGACTGTCAATCATCCACTGGCGGCGGCCGGATGGAGACCCTGAGGCGCAGGGAGCGAGGCGCTTCCATCGGCGCCGCCATGAACAGATGATTGACAGCGGGCCAGGGTGTAACAGACTACATCTCCCAGAAGTCCTTTGCTGTGATCGAGTCCTCATGAGCTACTGCAGTTCGATGGGTTTATTGATGATAGTAAAAATGATTTAATGATATTAAACAGATATGATTGTTCTTAACCTGGCAACGATTTCTTTATAAGAAGTTCTTTATAAACGATGATCTGCGAAACTGAACTACTGCCTTTCTTGAGTAGAACTCCCCCTAGTGTTCGGAATGAGAACACACCTGGAAGATGGTTGACTAGCTGCTCACAAACTTAGGATCTGACTAGTCACTCAAATTTGATCGATCTCCTCACTTCTCTCTCCTGATTCGTGGATTTTATATTAATGAAATGGAAGGTTGAGTTCATTGTGAATGTGTTTTCAGACACTTGGAACATTTCTCCCTGAGCTGAGTCTGAATCTCCTCCTCCACCGTTTCTTCGTTAAGCTACGAGCTGGATTTCTATCAACGGCCTTCGTGATTCCACCAGAGGCTGCGCTGCCTGAACATGAGGCCCGTGACTCGGGCTCTGACCGGTGGATGAAAAAGTAAGTTACCCACCCTTTCCCTCTCCGCCGTCATAAACCCCTCCACAGCTGTTTTCACCTGGACAGATACACATGCACAGGGGAGGTCAGAGAGGTGGATGAACAGGGAGAGAGAGAGAGAGAGAGAAGATGGCGGCATACAAAGCATCTTGCATGCATGCGCCAATAAAGCAATTAAATTGTTTGTCATCAAACAGATATCAGCAAATCAGCAATCACTTCCATTCAAGTAATTAAAGGCTCATTCAGTTAAGGCAAAGGGGAATATTAAAATGCTTCAAATGTAAAAGAGCTCAAAACCAGATTATTCCCCTCGACAGGAGGAGGGAGAGAAGGAGCGACATCACATCACACTGTTTGTGTGTCTGCCCCCCCCCCCCCCCACCCTCCCTCTCATCTCCTGCGAGCGACAATAACCTTCGTATTAAAAGCAAAAAAACATCAAAATCAGTGGTTTAGCATTAGCATCACGATACGATAGCACACATTCACACCGAGCTGCTGTCGAGGACTTTGTGTCGTTTAGTCTCAGAGAGATCGAACTGAGTCAGGAGGAGGCTGGTGGCAACAGGGTGAACTTTACTTAATCTGTTTTATTATAAAAATGATTCTATATTATACATTGTATAGACTTAACACTCTGAGGGGGTGCGGTAACTCTGTCTCTTCATATGCGGATCCAGATGTTGCCCGATGTCTTTTTTTGGTCAGGCATTTTAAATTAGCTGAAGTTAATATAATATCAGGTTAATCTGCTTTTTTAAACATTTTTTTCAAAACAGGAAATAGCATTAGGGCCAGATTGATAAAAAAACAAATATCATAAAAATTAACCAACAGAACAGGGAAGAGGTCTGTGTGGTTCTTTATCCTATTACAACTTTATCATCAGATTAAAATGACGACTTTACTTTGTAATATTAAAACTTTAATATCATTGTAATATTACGACTCTACAAAGAGAAATTGGTTGTTTCTGTCACTAATAAATATCTTCTTCTTCCTCCAAAGACCAAACTCGACTCTGATTTGTTGAGTCTTCTCTCTGAGACTAAAGAAGCACAGTGGGCTGTTGTGCAATCAGCATTCAGATCTCAACAATGTGCATCAGTCAGTCGACTAATGAAGCAGTTTATGGATCACAGATTATTGGCTGCAGAAGAGGTGCACAAGCACATTAATGGAGACCATTAATCGTGTAGTTGAGTAACAGTGCTGCTGCAGCCGAGGCATGAAGCTGCTTCTTAACATCTTAACAGAAAGTCTAACGTTGTCATCTTCAGGTCCTGGAGAGACAGGAAGTGCTTGTCCACTAAAAACGTCTCCTATTGGTTTATGGTGTTAAGATGAGGTTGATATGGTGACAACAGTTTATGGAGGATGGATGGTAACGGGATGAGACGGATGTTTGATCAGGGTTTCAGCCCTGTGGGAGGAATATGGCATGATACACACACACACACACACCCACACACACACAGAGACACACACACTTTCTTTGTCACGCTCTTCTTCCTGTCCTTTCTTCCGCCTCCGTCATTCTTCCCCGGCATCACTTACCTCTCGGTCCAGGTAAACCATTTGACCCCGGGAACCCAGGTTGTCCGGGATCTCCCTTCTCTCCGGGAAGGCCTGGGGCTCCGACGCTGCCGCTACCGGGATAGCCAGGGTCTCCGGCACGCCCCTTAGACCCCGGGTATCCTGGGAAACCTTTCTCTCCAACTGTGCCGTAGCCGCCGTCACCCTGGGGAGGGGGGGGGGGGGGGGGGGGGGGATCAAGAGAGGAGGAAAAGGAAAGGGGAGAGGGAAGAACAGTAAAGGAAGATTGGTTGAGGAAACAATGAAAAGGAATGGAACAGGAAAGGAGAGACAAAGCGAGGACAGGAGAGGAAACGTTGTGTTAAAACCCGTTTGTGCTCAAACCTGCAGGTAGTTTCCAAACACTCAGTGTCTCAGTACTTACCGGAGGCCCGGGGGCGCCTGGGAAGCCAGGTAGTGCGTCTCTGCCAGGTTTTCCAGTTTCACCCATGGGTCCTCTGGGCCCCGGCGCTCCGATTTCTCCCTTCAGTCCAATAGCCGGGCCGCGGTAATAAGACTCCCCCTTCTCGCCCTTACGGCCAAAGAAACCCGGTACACCCTGTCGACCCTGGACGAGGACGCACACGGCAGATTGACAACTTCAGTGTTCGATACAACGACAAACTGAAAAACTCGGGGTCAAAATATTACTCACAGGAGGTCCCTGACCGCCACCGAAGCCAGGGGAGCCGGGGTCCCCAGGATCTCCCTTTCGTCCATCGAAGCCGGGGCCGCCATTGACTCCGGGGGGGCCGGGCAACCCTGGAAACCCTGGAGTGCCTCCTCCTCTACAATCACAGTCGCCAGCGTCACCTGGAGGACGGAGGACAACAGGACAACAGGACAACAGGAAAACAAGACAACAGGACAACAAGACAACAGGACAACAAGACAACAGGACAAGAGGGACAACAGGACAACAAGTAAAGAGGACAACAGGACAACAGGGAAAACAGGAAAACAAGACAACAGGACAACAGGACAACAAGACAACAGGACAAGAGGACAACAGGGAAAATAGGACAACAGGACAACAAGTAAAGAGGACAACAGGACAACAGGGAAAACAAGACAACAAGACAACAGGACAACAGGACAACAGGACAACAGGACAACAAGACAACAGGACAACAGGACAACAGGACAACAAGACAACAGGACAACAGGGACAACAGGACAACAAGTAAAGAGGACAACAGGACAACAGGGAAAACAGGAAAACAAGACAACAGGACAACAGGACAACAGGACAACAAGACAACAGGACAAGAGGACAACAGGGAAAACAGGACAACAGGACAACAAGTAAAGAGGACAACAGGACAACAGGGAAAACAAGACAACAGGGAAAACAGGACAACAGGACAACAGGACAACAAGACAACAGGACAACAGGACAACAGGACAACAAGACAACAGGACAACAAGGAAAACAGGACAACAGGGAAAACAGGACAACAGGACAACAGGGACAACAGGACAACAGGACAACAAGACAACAAGACCACAAGACAACAGGACAACAAGACAACAGGACAAGAGGACAACAGGACAACAGGGAAAACAGGACAACAGGACAACAAGACAACAGGACAACAGGGAAAACAGGACAACAGGACAACAGGACAACAGGGAAAACAGGACAACAGGGAAAACAGAAAGTAGAAAAGAGGGTCAGAAAAAGCATTTTGCACAAAACGAAATGAAACAGTCATGTAGTGTGTGTGTGTGTGTGTGTGTGTGTGTGTGTGTGTGTGTGTGTGTGCGTGTGTGCGTGTGTGTGTACCTTTGTAGCCTTTGTAACCGGGGCCACCATTTTCTCCGTTGGGGCCGGGCAGCCCGGGCTGTCCAGGGTTTCCGTCTGGGGAACCTGCAAACGCACACACACACGTTAGATCAGTTAAAGTTCAAACACGTTCAACTCGTTCAAGTTTCCTGAGACGATGAGTTCTGTGCTTTTCTGTAGATTTCACACTTTGATCAGAAGCTGAATCCCACTGACAGAGGAGGAGACCCGACTCAGAGCTCTGATCTCCTCTCCCGTGAACATTTGCACGAGCACAGCTTGTTGTCACAGTGTGAAATCAGGGTTAGTTTGCTCTGTGGGCTCATCAGATCTGACAGAAGATCTGAGAAGCTGCTGCTGATGCTGCTGCTGCTGCTGCAAGATGACAGACGCTTACTCAAAATAAGAAATAAAAGCATTAAGTTGTTTGTGTCATAGTAAAAAAAAATAGAAAAATAAAACAGCTTCGTATTCAGCTTGAAATTCAGTGATTTTACATCGACTATAATGAGGAAGAGCAGCAAGCAGAGCGTGGGGCTGTTTGGCACCGACACGAAGAAACAAGACAAAAACAAACACTTCTCCTCTTATTGTCACTTTGATCATGAAGGGGGGGGGGCATTCAAAGTCTATACGAGACCAAAACTGAATTATTAATGTAAAAATAAATGAGTGAACAAGTGTGCGAATAGAGAAATAATTGAATGAACAAAAATAAATAAATTAATGTAAAGGAAAAGATTTAGAAACACAGAAATTAATAAATATCCTATTTAATCCACAACATGTATATAATGTCAATTCCTTGATGTATTCAATTATTGATTTCTGTATTTTTGGCATTTTTTATTTTGGCAGTTTCGGTCCTCAACAAAGGTTCCGAACTTTCAAACTTTGGATCAAGTCATCGTAAACACATATTTTTTTTTAAAATGATTATTAAACTGAAAGAAAGCGTATCATTGTTATTATTGTTATTGTTACTTTAACTTCCTTTCAGTTTGTGTCCTGATTCTTTCTCGTCCTTCGTTTCCTGTGTCGGTGCCAAACGAAAATTGAAATTTAAAAATTAAAAAAAAAAACATTTCCCTGTAGCAAACACTGCCCAAGCATTAAGGTCCATGTAAAATCAGTGAATGTTCCGGCCAGCGAGAAGCAGCTTGGAGTTCAGAGACTCTCCCATCCAAGGAGGCGGCGCCGGCCTCAGCTCTACTTTCCACCGCACCCTGCACACACAGTACGGCGCGGGAAAAAAGTAAAAGCACCGCGGCAGAAAGTTGCGTCTGTTGCTCTGCGCTTGGCGTCGGCAGGCTGTATGCTGCAAGGCGCTCAGAGCAATATGGCTGCCTAGAGGAGACCTGTGTTTGACTGACCTGTGGGGTAGATGACACAGTCCCGTCCCGTGCCTTGGAGGACAGTAAAATCAATCAGCCATGGTGCTTTAAAGTCTCGTTCTAGCTTGACTTACCGATGAGTACAAATGTAAAAAAATAAAACTCCTCCATCCTCCAGCTGCAGAGTGTTTACTGCAGCTCGGAGTGACGCTGTGTCACCATCATTTCATCTTTAACAAACTGCTCGTCAAATGGTTTTCAAAGGAAAATGAAACAACTGTTACACATGTAAATCATCAGCGTCACAACATTTGTCTGCTGGAACCCAGGAGCTGTGTGGGTCTACATGGCGACCCAGAGATCTGTCGTTAGTGTGTCTGTGTGAACGTACTCGTGAGGCCTGGAGGTCCGGGGGGGCCGATGGGTCCGGGCGAGCCGGAGGGGCCTTGGTATCCTTTCTGGCCGAAGCTCGGTATACCCGGGTTACCCTTCTCTCCCTTGGGGCCTGAGGTGCCGGGGAATCCTCGGTAGCCACCAGGACCTGTCGGGTCTGTGCAGAGAGGATGATTGACAGATGTTTTAGACGAATATATTGATGTCGTTACTTTTAAAAGTGTGACGTGTGTAATTGAAGACAATTAAAGATGTTTAGGTTTCTTGCCCAGTAATTCTCCTGGTGGCCCTGGTGGTCCTGGATACCCAGGAGCTCCCTGGTCACCGCGGGTGCCAGGCTGGCCGCTGAATCCTGCGTCACCTGGTTGTCCTGCAGCCAATCACAGACCAGATGGTTAAAGCAGAACGCTCACACATACTCAAACACATCATCAGGACTATTAATACAAGTGAAGATGTAACCTTTAATAGAGCCAATATTATTATTCACGTAGGCGGGGGGGCCTGGGGGTCCGGGGTCTCCCTGGTCTCCCTGAGCGGCGCAGATTCAAAGCGTCACAGACGAGGAAGAAGAACAGAAGAGAAGTCTTAGACCAAGCTGAAGGAATCAAAGCTAATGATGGAAAACTGTGGGAAACATCTCGGATTCTGATCTAGACTGAAGCAGATCTATAGAGCTACCACAGCTGAGCACACAGCCAGGAGACAGAGGAAACTGTTAAAGAGAAAAAAACTGTTTCATACCAGCAATGAAGAAATCAGATTCAAATCTGCACCCAATAAATAAATACCAGTCATTATCTATTTAAAATTTATGGATAGTGTAAAAGTGGCATTTTCTTCATTTGCCTCCCTGAGGACACCATCTGCTGGTGAAACACTGGTACTGCAAGAAGACGTGATAACTCTCTTTACCTGGAAGAAGGTTTTTAAATTTGTACCTGAGCAATTGCGGATAACTGTTATTATTTATAAGATATTATTTATATAATTTAGATGTATTTAGATTTAGATAAGATAACAGTTCAAAGTTTAATATTCTTGAATAAGTCAATAGAAAGTGAAAGTTTTCAGCTTGATATTTTGTTGCCGGACGCTTCCAATTGGATCAGGTGCCACTGTGTGTGTCTGTCGCTGCTGCACAACGACAACACAAGCTGCAGGACAACACAAACACACATATTACCTTGGGTCCGTTGTATCCTGGTTGGCCGCCGAAACCTGGGCTACCGCCATATCCCTGTGTGGCAGAAAAAAAACAGAATTTACTCGTTACTTATTCACTGAGTATTTTCTGTATTTCTCGAGGAGGAAAGTAATTAAGTACGGCAACTGAGTACTTTACTACTTTGATCACATTGTACCTGTTGTCCCCGAGTGCCGGGGGGGCCGTTGAAACCTGGAGCACCCTGGGAAAAAGACACACAACATCTTGTTTTCACACTTTTCTCTCTCTTGTACTCGTGAGACTGAAGCGATCAGAGGGCGGTCGGCTCTTACTCTCGCCCCGGGGTATCCAGGAATGCCCTTCTCTCCATCTTCACCTCGATAGCTGAACGGCCCCTGCGTTCAAACGACACAGAGCAGGTTCAATACTGAGTTTTAAATCCGATTCTTCTCTCCTAATTGCTCGTGCAGAAATGACAGTTTGAATTATTAGTTTTATTCTCACAGGTGCACCAGGGTTTCCAGCGAATCCTCGGACGCCCTTGAATCCGGGTTCCCCCTGTGACGGAGACACAGACACAGCGGAGGTGAAGCTAAAGTAGTAAGTACTTCAGAAATAAAGAAGAAAACAATGGGACGTACCTTGTCTCCTTTATAGATGGTGAGAGTTGTTTCACTTATCAGCGAGCCGTCCCCGGGGGTGCCGCTGGGCCCGGGGACACCGAGGTCACCCTGAAGTCCAAGATACACACACAACACACCGTTAGCCAATCAGGACGGGGGAGGAGGAAGGAGATGGAGAGGGAGAGAGAGGAAGCAGGAGGAGGAGGAGGAGGGAGAGGTGAGACATGAAGAGGGGGATGAGGGAGAGATGAAGAGGAGGATGGAGAAGCTCCTCAGTTTGTACCTTGTCTCCCTTCTCTCCTTGATATCCGTCACTGCGACTCCCCTGAAAACAACAAGGTTCCACACGACGTTAAAAACACAAAGCGACACTATCACACAACCCTGTTAACAATATATTATATTATATTTATATTTGAATATGTTTGTTTTACTCACCATCATCCCTTGGGGGCCGGGGGGGCCGGGAGGACCCTAGAGACAGACGACAGAATCGGACTTAGTTAGTTTGAGATGAAGTCAAATGATTCATTTATTAATTGTAGGGACTTGAAATAAACATGAAGAATAACATGTTTTCCGGGTGTGATATTAACATGGAGGAGAAACGGATCGTACCGTGTATCCCTCAGGTCCTTGAGGACCAGGTGAACCAGACCGGCCATCGGGGCCTCGGATTCCCTGAGGACGTTAAACCAGAACCAGGTCAGGAAACAGAAACCTGACGTTACCACTGAAGGTTCTAACAAACATGATCTACACATCATGACTTACAGGTCGGCCGTCGGGTCCTGGCGGTCCTGGATAACCCTGCACGAGGAGAGAAGAACTCATGGTTATAAACCTGCAGCTGCTCCTGAATCCACAGTAATATGAGGGTCACTGTGACCTTTGACCTTTCACACACGTCAGATCTTCTTCTTCCTAAACATTATAAATGTCGTGGAGCCATCGATCATTTGCACGAGTGAGTGAGAGCTCTTACCACGCCGCCGTCAGCGGAGACGTATCGAGGTTCTCCTTTCTGGCCCTTTGTCCCGGGGGCTCCCTGTTAGAGGAGAGGACACAGTTACACATGTTCAGCCTGTAGACAAACATAAGATCGTATATGTTCATAAACACAGAGGATAAAGGTTTGTCCTCACAGCAGGTCCAGGGTATCCAGGGACTCCTATCCCGTAGCCGGAGTCTCCAGGTTCTCCTCTGGTCCCGTTCCAACCGTCCAGACCAGGTGGGCCTCTGCCGCCCTCCAGACCGGGGTGACCCTGAGAGAGAGGAGGGCGCATTCTTAAAGAACCAGGACTAATCAATGTTATTATTATTATTATTAGAGCTTGATCTATTTAACGGACACCAGGGTTCATGTTGTCTGATATGAAAACTTTCTCCTCCAAAGAAAAAAGAAAAAACTCCATAGATACAAAAACAACTGGATGAATATAGAAGAAAATGCAGCGTCACGAACAGAAACCAAATCACCACATTTCTGTGTTTGTGTGAATATGAATTGTGTGTTTGTTTTTTACTTACAGGAACTCCATCAGTTCCCTTGAACCCAGGAACTCCCATCGGTCCCTGCACAGGTCAAATACACATCATTAACATCCAGGTTAAACTTTATCGTCGCTCACGACTTCACAACATGTGAATATTGAGATCAAGTTAAGATCCGAGGAACCCACTTTGTCTCCTTTGGGGCCGGATGGGCCCTTCAGGCCGATTTGGCCCTTCTCTCCTTTGGGCCCTAGAGGCCCCAGGCTGCCGCGGGACCCCTCTGGTCCGCTCTGACCCACCTCGCCAAGAGGCCCGGGACGACCCTGGAACACCACAGAGAACACACACAAGCAGATTATTGTTGATGCAATAACACAAAAACCATGTCCCGAAAAACATGTCCTTTCTCTGACGTCTCCGAAGGAAGTTGAATGATTGAATTTGTCCTATAACAAGATGTTAATATATTAATAGCACTTAAAATGCCCTTTATATCTTATAACCACATTGTAACCGCGTATAGATGAGGACGTTTGAATGAAATGTCTCAAAAGGTAAAAGAGTAGAAGAAGTATAAATATTGGTTGAATAATAATAATCTTTTAAGATCTATTTTAAACATTTATGATAATGTTTTAGAGATACAACTTTTAGATTGTTTGAGAGGAACATTTTGTTTTACTAATTCAATCTTAAAGTTTTTCCTGCCTCTGCGCTGCAAATGACAAACTGCAGTGTCCAACTTCAACCACGTGATGGCAGTATAAAGACAAAGAACCACACACATACGCACACGCCCAGACACACACACAAGAACACACAAGCACACACAAACACACACCTGACAACCTGCCATTATCTCATCTTTTAGGAGGCAGTATAACAGGGAGAGGAGGGAGGGGTCAAAGAAAAGTCACAGTTTAAAAAACTGTCTCACGCAGATCAGCCGGAATCTGTTTTGTTTTTGGTTCATTTAACTGTTTCTCAGAAACTCACACAATCTGCCGACAACAAAAAAAACCAGTTCATAATACATCCAAGTGGGCAGCACCCCCTAGTGGTGAGAGACACCAACTGCAGCGTTTCCTCAAACCAATGAAAATGAGGACGTTTTTGCAGACCTGCTTGGATTGAGAAGTGTAATCAAACAGCACCAGGGAGTTTCTGTCTGCAGTGACGTTTCTGATAAACACGCTGGATGAACTTTGACCACGCGGCGTCCTGCTGAGGCTGCCGCTCTGCCTCCAGCCCATGTGACCCCCCCCGGGGGCACCGGCAGGTAGCAGTAATGACAGGCCTGTGCCAGGTGAGCGCAGCCTCATGCCAGAGCTGTCTGGCTCACAGCTCGCTCTCACACCTGGTTTCACCTGGGAGGGGGGGGGGGGGGGAATGCACTTTCTCTCACGCCCTGGCCTTCCCTACATGTCGTCCTCCATCACGGCTCTGACAGCACCTTCCTCCCTCAGACCGATTCCTCCAGCTCCTTCCTGCCTTCAGCCCGGCTCTAATAAAGAGCTTCTCTGGTCACAGAGGTCACTTTCAAGGTCGTCTCTGGGGCTAGAGGTGAAACAATGGTTTGGTCTCATGTGGAGAAGGAAATGAATAATGTTCCACTTTGTTGGTACGTTTCCACAGCAGGGAGATCTTTAAATCATCACAGGGGCTGCGGTTCTCTTTTCTCTTCTAATAAAAACTTCATTAGTTCAGTTCTCTGTTTGTCTGCCGTCAGATCCTCTGGGACTGAAAGGGCTCCGTAAACTTTCAACTTTTAAAAACCTCATAAACACAAGAAACTTCTCCTCAAAGCTAATCTCCAGAGAATCTCTTTGATTTCCAGAGCGCCTCCGAGTGGGTGAGCGCAGGAGGAAGTGAACGTGAGTTTCAGAGATTTGAAAGCAGCTCTGTTTATTCCCTAACATGGCCTGGTATTAAAAAACCCAGAGGGAGAGGAGATAAAAGTGAAGGGATGAAAGAGAGGAAAACTCAATAAAGACAGAAAAAAGAAGGAGAAGAAGAAGAAGAAGAAGAAGAAGAAGAAGAAGAAGAAGAAGAAGAAGAAGAAGAAGATCTCAATTAAATCACATCCAGAAAATTTTGTGGTTTTCGTTGGACTGGGTTGGATCACAAGGCTGTTCTGGAAACGACCACTAGGAGGCGACCTAGTGTTTCACACTGGTCTCTAGCTCCCACTGACCCCTGTGTCATCAGAGCCGTATTTTCAGATTAAAATACTTTCCACACATGAAACACTAGTTACAAATATTCATGTAACTTCTGCATCATCTGCACATAACAGCTGTTTGACCACGTTTCTCTTTCTGTTGATCGATCTCGTTGTTTGTGACTTTATAAGTTTTAATCTCTTTGTTTACAAGAGCTCAGATATCCATCAATCCAATCTTCACTCTTTGCCTCAAAGAAGAAAGAAGGACGACCAAAGGATCTTGATCGCCCCCTGGTGGCTGGCTACAGCATAGGTCATGACCTCCACGTTAGCGGGACATGGACCACAGTCAAAAAAGTCAAAGTTCAAGTTAAACAGTCGAGTCCCGACACTGCCTCTCCACCAGCACCGCTGCCAGTTGGCATCGCGGGGTGTTTTCGTGCCATCCCAGCCGGGTCTCCGCCCGCCTCCTCCAGACCTTCCATCCCCATCACCTTCCAGCAGACTGGTCAGTTTGTAGGCCCAAATCCCCCCCAGCACAAAGGGCACAATGGGGCCTATTCTGGGCGGCTAAGCTCTCTGGACTTACCGCTCCCACCGGGCCGACCTCACTTCCTGATGCAGTGCTTGGACAGACAGATTCTAGCTGCCATGCGCGTGAGAACCCGTGTGTGTGTGTGCGTTGCCGGCGCACGGCCTCGGGCTCTCGGAGTCTGTCGGGACGTATTGTTCTGAGGGCTGGGTGCGCTAAGGGGGAAGATTTGAGCTGTCACACCGCATGCTCACTGGGGGGCGGTGATGGGAGCGGAGAATGTTGGGTCTCTGGGTGCAGGTTTAACCAGCAGGCCGCTCTGATGACCCAACGGCAGCTCGGGCCACCGGCAGACACACGTGAATCAGACCCGAACCTCAGGCTGAGCGACCGGCTACAGAAACCCTTTTGTTGCTGCTAGAGATAAAATGAAAGCAGCTCCTGGTCGCGTCTCCACACGTTCAGACAAGAGAACGAGGGAAATCTCAGACCAGAAACCCAAACACCTCCGTTTATCTCAGGCTCAGGATCACGATGATCCGAGGAGACTTGAAGAATCTTGATCATCGAGACAAAACTCTGAGATACAATCAGGAAGTGAAGGACAAGTGGTTCTTTACTTGGACTGGAGAGAAAAAGAAATCAAAGTCAGACCCTTGTTTCTTCTTTCATCATTCACCTCCACCCAGGCCAACGCCCTTTCCTGCCCTGTTAGAGAAAGTGGAAGTCTTTTTAACTGATCTCACAGGAGATGGAACCCACTCACCAGAGCGTCTCTCTAGAAACAAACCATTAAATGTGAATCAATCTGAAACCAGTCCATCCCAGTCCGGTCTCCCAGCAGCAGCAGCTTCCTCTCAGACTCCAGGTTTGTTCTTCCCCTCCGGACGGATTCCCACCGTCCCCTGCACCTCGGACTCATCTGGTTTTAATGGCCGCCATTACCACATACAACCTGTTCCCTCTTTTTTTATCCAGGTGCTTTCCCCTCCAATAAAAAACACATTAGTGGTCAGCGGGGCCCTTTGCTGTCCCACGGTGATGATGTCATCAAGCGAGTGGTGTTTTCTCAGCTGTTGGACGAGCTGGAGATTAAAGTCCAACACGACCCACTGGTTGTTTTTGAATACTTCTATTTCTTATTTGAAAATATCCCTTTGCTTCTTTCTCCTGCCTTTAAAACTAAACGTTTTTCTCACAGAGCCGTTAAACACAACACATTCTCCCACTGCAGTCCCAGCAGCTCCAGTTAACTGGTGTAATTGGGGCTAAAACCGTGTGTTTCTGTAAACTGTGCACTTTAGAAATTAGCCCGAGGTGACGACATGGTCTCCGGCTGCAGGGAACACATGTAATTGGCACGTTCGGCTGCTTTAAACCTTCAAGAGCTTTGGAAGGCGACACACAGATGTGGCTGCTGAGGTGAAGGAGCGTTCGGCGACGGCTCGGAAATCAATTACAAAACTCAATGACAGGTTGTTTCACGACGTCTGGGGATTAAAAGATGTTTGACGTTTGTCTTTGTCGGCTGGCGATGCTGTAACTTATCGGTTCCACCCTCGAGCACTTAAGATCCTGAGATTCAGACATTCTTCTCCACCGCGATACAGGTTGTTTTGGGGAGGAAACCCGGGGGGGCGGAGTCTCGGCATCAGTTAAAGAATAAGAGTTCAGAGGTGGAGAGCTTCCTGCACGCAGCTAGAAAACATGAAGCTGCAGCTAATGAATAAATCAGTTAATATCCAGTGAGACGCTCTTTAATGGATAATCCCTTAATTGGGCACCATCGAAAAAATAATCAATTAGTACCTTTATTAAAGTAGATATTCATTAGTTTAGTTTATTATTATTTTAGTCACACATTGATGTACTTATTTTAAATTATATTTGGTCGTAACAAAACCTGCTCTGTGTTTGAAACTCATCTACAAACAGCGCTGACGTCTGTGGATGTGTGTTTTTGGGGATTTGAAGTGTGGGAGCTCTGAGAATCTGTGAGAAGAGTCACAACGACAAAAGTAAAGAAAACTGCATATGTGTGTGTGTTTGTGTGTGTTTGTGTGTGTTTGTGTGTGTGTGTGTGAGGACGAACTCCATCCAGCTGCCTTTAGCTCACACTGAGATTCCTGCAGAGTTCGTTAATGCTCGTACTTCTTCTCCTATGTTTGCGTCAGCGGGGGGGGGCATACTTTAAGATTTAGGACGTGCCGCACACAAACACAACACAACACATCACGACGGCTGCACATCCCAAAGTGTTTTCATGGTGTCTGGAGGTGATGAGCATCTACATGTTTAAACTGTGTTTCACCGGGTCTAGGATCAGTGAGAGACGGAGCAGGGCAGGGCCACGGCTGCTGGAAAGAAAAAATGCACTAAATTATGGTTTGGGTGTGTGTCTGTGAGTGTGTGTGTGTGTGTTTGAGTGTGTGTGTTTGAGTGTGTAAAGTGGAAATGTCATAAATAACAGTGCCGTCATTATCACATCAAATCACAAGAGCCTATAAAAATCAGTAATAAGCAGTTTTGAACATTCCTGCAGGTGTTTGCCCATGATATAAATATGTGTGTGTGTGTGTGCGTGCGCGTGCATAACGATGTGAGTGTGTGTGTGTGTGAGTGTGTGTGTGTGTGTGAGTGGGAAAGACTCAGACACCAGATAACCCAGGAGGTGTCTGAGTCCTGCTCCGTGCAGAGAAACTAACCAAACCTTCCCTCTGGCACTTTTCCACTTAATTTGCCTTTACTTTCATTTGCTTCATTCTTTCCATTAAGTTTGTGAAAAGAAATGAATAATAAAAAACTTTTGAGGCTTTAATTCTGCGTCAAACCACAGCAGTTCCTGAAGCAGCCATGTGAGGGCAGTGGAGTGCACTGGATACTCACAACAGATGATGCAGCAACAGGTCTTCAACATATTCATATACACAGAATATTCATAAAGATATTTATATATAAATATATTTGGTTCTGTTTTTCTCTCATTTGGTTTGGTCTAATTTCACTGCCTCCATCGTTAACTTGTTTCTTTTCTGCATTTTCCTTCCTTTATGCAAAATATATATATATATAATTAAGATGTGTAATAAGAATTCAAGTTTTGATGATTTCAAAAAGGTGAAAGAAACGAGTGACGAGAAATAATAGACAGACAGAAGGCTCATAAAGAATAATGAGAGGGTCTGAAAGGACCCTGAAGACCATTCAACACACACACACCCGCACGCACACACACAGACACACACACAGAGTATGTGATCCTGGTGCCCCTGACCTTCTTGTCTGCTTTGGCCTTTGTGTTGGTCGTGACCTTTAACCTTTCCTAGACTTTGTGTCGGCCGAGAGGATGAGCCAGCTCTGAGTGTCAGTAGTGTGTGTGTGTGTGTGTGTGTGTGTGTGTGTGTGTGTGTCTGTGTGTGTATCTTGATGAAGAATCAGGTGTGACAGGATCAATTATCTCAAACATGTTAGAGGCAAGTTCATAATTTACTGAACAACATAAACTGAACAACTTGTGCACAAGATGTTTTAAAGGAGTTTCCGAGTTTCGTGTTCCGACTTGAGAAGGTGTTCCTGAGGGAGGGAATGCATTGTGTCAATGAGTGTCTTTGAAAAGAGAGAAGCACTAGTGTGTGTGTCTGTGTGTGTGTGTGTGTGTGTGTGTGTGTAGTACAGTCTTATCAGCAATGTCCTGTCATTCAAGCATTTCTACACACTCTCTCTCCTGGGCCCCCGAGAGGCATTTTATCAGTCTCTCCATCCTTTTGAGGCCGCCAGTCTAAAAATGGTGGTGGGCTGTGTTTGGGCTTCATCTTCTCCCTCACACACACACACACACACACACAGACCCACACACACACAGACACACACACACACAGGCGCTCACACACACAGGCGCTCACTCAGCGAAACCCAGATGAGCTTAATAATCACAAACACAACACATTAGAGAACGCATGGAGAGAGAGAAGAGGGGGAGATAGAAATCAAAGAGCTGGGCGGGGCTTGTCTTATGTGCATGTGCAATCTGAGCTGCTGTTTTAAAAGCCTCCATTTTTTTTAATTTTACATTGAACTAAGTTTAATCTTCACTTTTCCCCTCATTCAGCAGCTCATCCCATTTATCTTAGAAAAGATTGTGGCGACTCTGTTTCATCCCTCGTTTTCTTATCTTCCCACTGAGACACACCGACTATCACTTCATCACTTCTGTCCTCTGGGTGTGTGTGTGTGTTTGTGAGACAGTGTGTGTTTGTGCTTATGGCTAAACTGTAAAATATCAATCCTGAATTACATTTTTAATTTGTCAAATCTAAATAATAGCCTTTACATCTGTATCTGATTTTGAACCAGAACATCATCAGCTCCCTTGGTGAGAATGGAATCACTGCAGAAGCACTCTGATTGGACGAGGAGCTCCAGCAGGAGGCGGAGTCGAGGCCTCGGGCAGAACTTCGGAAATCAGGAAGTGTCTGTTTCTGATTGACTCAGGAGGAAGCTGCACAAAAATCCAATTAAGCTCCTACTTCCCGACTGCGCTGCTACTTGAAAGCCTCTGTGTTAACCTCTGCTCTAACAAACACACACATTCAAACACACACACACACCCTCCTCTGACACTGACCTCTGACCTCTGGGTCTCACCCGATGAGAGCGGATTGTTATTGGACCAAATGGATCCAGTGTGACACAGACACTGAAGCCAGGAAAGTCCAAAGCAAAGACTCTGAGGACTTTAAGTGAAACCAAAGCCCGTCGGCCGATAGTAATGAAAAACCAAATGAAAGGCAGCGTGGGGGGGGGGCTCTCACTCAGGCATCACCAGTGGATTTAGGAGCTATACGGGAATTACAGAAGCTTCCAGGTTTATCTGAAACAGTTACTAAAAGCCTCTTTATCCCTCTTGAAACACCGGAGCGCTCGTTCCGCTCGCTGCTGCTGGATGTTTGTTTTCATGCCACAGTTCTTGGCCGGAGGAGGAAACGTCTTCAGGTTCGAGTTGTTCTGTCGGAACACGCCAGCCCTCTCTCCTCCGGTGCCTGATATTAAAGCTCCACGCACACACACCTCCTGTCACCATCAATCAGCTCAGGATCGTTTCCCGGCTTTAATGTGACCCCTGACCTAAATTAGATTCAAGGGAGCTTGGTGCATCTCGACCTTCTTGCACCAACGCATCCTCTGGTCTGGGCCTTTTTTTAAAACACTATTTATTCAATAAACAAATTACGAAACGACAGAGGGAGCTGCACGTTTCAGATCGGAATCTGATGAAGCAATATCTGTCTTCTTCTCTATTTATTGAATAAATAAGATCGATCCCAGCATCCTGTGACCTATTTTCTATTTTCTAAGATTTATTAGTCGTCTTCTCTTTGATAAATCTTTATTTAAATGAATTTCAAATAAAGATCCTTTTTGTTTTCATGCATTAACTTCATCTTAAGTATAAATGCCTGCAGAGTATAACTTTGCAACGTAACTCAAATGGAGTTTAGTCGAGTTGCTCTTTAGATGAGATGCATGTCCACGTCAAAATTAAATTTATCTTTTTGATTGAATTAGAGAAGTTGCCTCGGAGTCCTCTTGGATTTGTTCTTCCCATCGTTAGTGTTTCGTGGCCGGCGGCCGCGGCACCTCTGACAGGCAGCAGCACCGACACAGAGGAGTTTCCCTCAGGGATCAACAGAGCATCCCGGGATTCAAACGTGCCACCGCTGACACGCCGGCCTCCTGCATCAGCTGCTTCTGCCTCAGCTCATCACCGCCCTTGTGTTTGCTCAGTAACCGGTGCCAGCGCTCCGTGCAGGAACCTGCGCCTCCAGCTCTGTTCCTCACATCAATCTGAATTCATGTCCTTTATTATGTTTTTTATTAAAACCATCTCGTCTCTCAGGCTGACGGCTGCAAGTCAACACACTGCCTCACTGGCAAGGGTTGTTAAATAAGTTTCTCTAATATGCAAATATGAACTGGAAGCTCCTTTTTAAACTGAAAGTATCTCAACACTTTAGATTTCAACACAAACCAAGTTTGATTAATGGTTAAAAAGAGCTGACGTTGCAGTTAATTGATTAGTCATTAGACAAGGTGCTTTTCCAGGGTTGTTATTTTAGTTAATTTTTTATTTATAATCTGCCACCGTGTCTCATTTAAAGTTAATATTAAAATTCTCCTTGTTGCAGGCGTCAGGTCACGAGGTGAAACCCCGACTCCGACCTGAGCTGAACAACTTTCCACCTCCTGAGCCGCTAACAGCTATGATCGAGAACTCACGTGACAAAAGTAAAACTGAAAAGAGACACAAATAAGCACCTGATGACCAAAAGGACAACAACTGCTGCTCCAGGAGGAAACACAGCTGCAGCCGGTGTCCTCCACACGCCGGGAGGACGGAGGCTCCACCGCGGGTTTATCACTGAGCCGCCGGTCGCTCGTCACCGTGTTATTTACCTGAAGTGGCGTTCAGTAGTCGGGCTGTAGGAGTGGGCGTCTGTGTCAGACAGTAATTGTTGTTTGGATAAAGGCTGAGAGAGACCGAGCTTAGAGTCATAGTCTGAGGAGAACACACAACACAACACACACACACAAACAAACACAGATGTGTTCACCACTGCTTGTTTGATTGTCGCTGGAAGGACGACGCAGGAGGAATTATTTTTTATCATTTTCTCATAGATTATCTTATGTTTTTTTTATATTTTCACTGATTTCCCAAAAGAGAATGAACAGATCTCGATATAATATTTTTAGGGGACTGTTTTCTATGTGTACCACTGACTCCACAGTAACAAATTAGTGACTGCCGAGTTTAATCGTGGGATTTAAACTCCTGCTGCCTTATTTTTAACTTTTTTATTTGGAAAAATATTTGTCCGAGCTCCACTGGGACAAACTAAAACCTTCCACTTAGCTCTGAGCTGACCGAACAAGAACTCCGTCTTCTGAATATTAATATTTACAGGCTTCACCTCTGTGACCTGAAGAGGCCGAGACGTTTACAGAACATCGTGACATCGTGAATGTACAGGAGTTTACATGAAGGCAGCAGGTTTACAGTCACAAGTGCAAACAGCTGACAGGTGGAGCACATGTTCAAATGTCTGTATACACAGCACAGAGTGGATCTGAGGCAGCTGGAGATGATGCAGTCACTCGTCTCTGAGGAGGTCACCTTCCACTCGGACTGTTTGTCTGACCGCTGGAGACAGAGCAGCTTCTCTGAGGCTCATCATCATCAGATATTATAATAATAAACTATTCATCTTATTCTGAAAAGGACATTATGTTGTTTATGGTGTTTACATGAGCTGCTCATAGAATCTTCTCGTCTGGAGAGATTGTGACATCGTACACACACACACACACACACGCACACAAACAGGCTGTCGAGGCGTGTGTTACACAAACCGTCACGGAGCGCACTTTGATGCGTGTCAGATAATATTTGTTGATGTGAGCAGCTGTGTGATGGAGAGAGATAAGAGCTCGATCTGGAGCCGCCAGCTCTTTTCTGTTTAAATGAGGTGTGAAGAGCTCGATTCCATAAAATCAATAAACCTCAAAGTGAAATAAGTGTTTAACAATCTCAAGGCTGTTCTGTGGGATTGTTCTGTCGCCACATCACAGGAGGAACCTGCTTGAACCTCAGAAATGGTGTCATCACTTGAAGATGTTTAAATGCTCTTATGTATCTTAGTGCTGCAGCTCCTCTCTTCAGCCTCTGTCTCAAACACCTGATTTTACTTCCTGTCTCTTTAAATCCAAGTGATGCAACAGATTCAAATGATTCTAAAAGTACGTTATTTTAAATAGAAGAAGTATGAGTGTCATGTTGATATTACATATTTAGTCCGTGGGAATCGAACCCACGGCTGCTGTAGAAGGAGGTCGCCCGCTAGCTCACGTGCAGGTACACAAAGGCTTGAATATATTAATAATCTCCTATATAATCTGATGTGTTTGTTTAAAGTTAGCTGCCCTGTGATGGTTCACTCTCACGTGAAGACAAAGCGTTCACGTCCAAATATTAACAAGCTGTGATTTCCGGGATTCAAAGAAAAGAGATTAAGTGGATTTGAAGGGAAAAGCTCTAGAAGCATCGTGGAGATGAGACGTGACTCACCCGGCTGCCTTTCTCTGGGAAGCACTGGCATCCTCGGCTGCAGTCCCGACCCGCACACGGCTCGTCTGTCTTTTTGTCCTGCTGGAAAAAACAAAAGGAGAAGGATATTACAGCAGCTGATCCAGCGAATGCATATTCAATTAAGCATTTTGGGGCGTTTGTTGTCCATATTTCTCTCTTGTTGAGAACTTTAACATCAAACTACTGCAGCAGGGCGAGCTCTGGGTGCAGCACGCCGGGGTATAAGTCCTAGAAGCAACTAAAGACCCAACACACCTGGAGACATGTGGACGGGAGGAGACATAAAAGCTGAATCAGCACAAAGTCAACACGTTTACATTAGTTTGAAAGAAGACAGAGGATTTAAACCGGATTTAAAAAAAGGATCTAATCAAGTCAGAGCTGATTCCGACTGTTGATGGATAAAGTGCGTGACTTTATTCCAACCAGCTGGTTAAATGTGTCCGAACACGCAGCAGGTATTTGTGCGTCCTTTTGTGTTGTGAGAACTTTGTGTTTCCCCTGCGTGTCTGTCTGGTGTAACCAGGCCCAGACGACCGCCCCCCCCCCCCCCCCCCCCCCTCCCCCTCCAGCTCTAATCTGCTCATTGATTAGACCCAGAAACTTCACGTCGGCCGTACACCACAACCAGAGCCGGGTGATTAACCCAAAGAATGGAGTCAGTTAGAACCAGCAGGAGCCAGATTAGCATTCCTGGTAACTTTATTTGTAAAGCTACTGTGGGAAGCGGTGGCAGGAGAGAGAGAGAGGGAGAGAGAGAGAGAGAGAGAGAGAGAGAGGGAGAGACGTCCCCTCTGGTTTGGAACACAAAAGCATTTCACCTTCACCATATGACAACATGATTAGGATGCATTACAAAAAAAATGAGAAGACAGATGTTTACAAGGATCAGTTGTTATCGTGTCATCTTTTCACGATGTTATTAAACGGGCCTGTCACCTCGGGACTGACTCGCTATTGGTCGAGACTCAAAGCTATGTTAGATGCCAGCATTTCTATTTGGAATCGGAAGTGGAGATGCGTCATCTGAGGGGACACGTCTCATTTAATTCAACAACAAAATAGATTTTTCAATAAGTTGTCTCCCGATGCCTTTGCCCCAGCTGCTCCACATACGATAAACACACAATAAACACACACACACACACAATGTGTCTCATATAAACTCCATGTGAACCGTAGATTAACCTTTGGTTCATGGTCGACATTCCTCAGATATCCACCAAAACATCACGCAGCGCTTCTCAGAGCCGTGATAAGCCGACGTGTGAGTGGCGGCCGCTCTCATAGACCCGGCTCTTAAAACTTCACCGCACCACATGGCGTCTATTCACACGTTAAAGCTGATGGACCACATGCTGAGAGGGAACCTACGTGTTTACATCCTCCACATGCGTGTGTTTAGACGTGTTCAAGCGCCGGATCGAGACCGTGATGAAAATATCACACGTACACGACACGTATGCAGATAATTAATTAGCTCGAGTTGTGCGTGAACGTGGGAGCAAACGTCTGTGATATGAGTCTGTGATATGAGTCTGTGATACGGGTCTGTGATACGGGGGTCTCCTCTGGGGTTGAACTGGAAAGGTCATGGCTGGCATTTCAAAGTGATTAGTGGATGAAAGGGTGATGCTGGGGAGGAGGGGGGGGGGTGACTGGGGTTCGATGGAGCTCAAGAGGACAGGAGTGTGCGGGGGTGACGAGTGGGGGGGGTGCGACAGTGAACTCGGTCCTTGAATGTTCCATATCCACGACAATGGAGGTCAAGCCCCCCCTCGAGGGTCCCTGGTGGAAACCATCAGATGATCTCGTCTGGGTCTCATTTAATCAGAGCCTGGGAACGACTGGAGTGAATCCTGAGAAACGTTCATCTGGAAAAGGTCAACGAGAAGTCAACACTGACCCACGACCCCGCCCTCAGGGATTCAGGCTGTTGTTTTAATTCATATTTAATTATCAAATTTGAATCTGCTTTTCAGATCTCTCATCAGTTTCTAAAAAAGGGGAAGAAAAGTGTGTTTAACGTATAAGATGACTTTTTAAATTTGGTCCCTTTCCCATCTGCTAACATGGAGGAGGCGGGGTTTGTGACCTACACTGTCGCCAGCCACCAGGGGGCGATGCAGGCGCTGTCACGTCGTCCAAGTTGTGTTTAATCACACACTCCTTTCTTTGCGAGGACAAGTTTTTGATCATGACAAATGAAGTTGAAAGTTGTTTTAGGTTTGAGGTTAGATTTAAGTTCAGGTGTCCTCTGTCCTCCACGTGCTTCTACCAACCGCTAACGTGTCTCTATCGTGTCCTCATTGTCGTCCTCCTCTGGATTTGACACCACATCACACGTCCTCCGAGTTCTCCCTCGGGCGCTGCCGGCTTAGCATCTGTGTCCCCTGTGTCCTCGTTCACTTTTAACTCTGGGTGTGGACGGCGTGAATCGGGAGGGGGGGGGGGGGGGGGGATCAGTGGCACGTCTCCGCCCTGCTCAGGTGGAGGCCGGGTTACACCTCGGAACAATGGATTCCTTCGGGAAGGACAATTTAAGACAGCTCTGCCCCGATTGGTTGGTCCCTACGGGCAAAGTTTCCATGTGGGAACCACAAGAGGAGGAAACATCAGAAGAAGAATCACCGCCCTGTGGTTGTGTGTCTCCACCAATCAGGAGGGGGGGGGGGGGGGGGTTCAGTTCCATACATGTTCCATCCACACTCGCATGAGGTCGCTCTGACCTTTGACCTGTAACCGATCCCAAACCTGAGCTTTGACCTTCAATGACCAAACTTTAATTAGTTAATCTGTGAGTCCAGCTAATACGTTCACAAGAACACAAGTGCGACCTTGACTTTTGACCTCTGACCTCCTCAAATCTACACAGTTCATAGCGTCAGTCCAACAGAACATTTGAGCTAAAATTTGAGTTAAGTTCCTCGAGGGCGCTCGGGAGATAACGTGTTCACAAGGATGTGACGGACAGGCGACCCAAAACCATATCACCTGTGGCCACCAGGTGTCAGAGGGGAGCAAAGAGAGCGCAACAATTCTTCTGTGATTAATTTGAGGAACAGTTACTGGCCTCGTTTTCTATCTTTAGCTTCTTCTCCCTTTGCCCTCTTCGCCAAAGCTTCGACTTACAAGCATCCTTTTCCTGTTTCTCTCCTCCTTTCCTCTCCTCCTTTCCTCTCTCTCCTTTCCTCTCCTCCTGTTTTCTCCACCTCTTCCATCTCGTCTTTGCTTCCTGCAGCAGCTCAAACGTCACAGTTCACTTTCTCCCTGTGCGCTGCCCTCCTTCTGTCACTGTGATTAGACGAGTGCAGCAGATCAGAGGAAAGAAAGCAGGACCAGCACCACTGACCTTTCCCCTCCTTCTCTCTCCTCCTTCCTCCCTCCTTCTCTCTCTCTCTCTCTCTCTCTCTGCTCTGGGCCAAGCTCACTTTCTCTTTGTTGTGTGTGTCTTTCACTTTTCATGTTTCTTTGTCTGCAGCTTTTTTGCGTCTGTAACCGATTCCAGTTGTCTTTGTCAGGTGCTCGCAGCCGAGAGCAGCGACCGGCTTTCTCGTAAATAAATATCTGCTGCTTGAAATGAAGTTTGAAATGAATTCACCTGTTGGGATTTCTCCTGAAACTGGGAGGAAGGACTGGGAATTGAAGAACAATTGCTTCCCCGCGAGATTTCTGCCTCCAACTCAATGTCAAGTGAAACCAGGAGCATGTTTGTCAAAGAGTCACTTCAGCTGAGGTTCAAAATGAATTTCTTCAGACAGATGAAAGTCTTCCACCTGCGCTGACTGGGGTGTTACAGTAATCTGCAGAGGTTTAAGGAATGTACGGCACTGCGGGGGCTCCTCACACTGCTAAGTGCTCTGGGCATGGCCCCCTCATCATTTGCATACATGCACAGATATAACGTGATCCAACAGGCACGCTGCCGACTGTCTGCACGCTGCATTATTCTTTAGGCCATTCTGTCATCCCGGCATTATCCAGCTATGCGTCCTTCAGCCCGAGATAATGTTCCCCAGTCAATCTCCTCTGTTTGCTCAATTCTTTACTTTCCAAACACTTTCATGTTAAAAGCCGTCGGCTCAGAGGAGACCTGGGGCTCGTGGCTAGCGGCCGCTGTCAGGACTTGCCTGTTTCATTCCTATAGGGTCTGATATGAAGGTTGAGTCGAGGGTTTCCAGGAATAAGGTGAATGTACGTGACAGAAGCCGACACGCATGATGAGAGGAGCCCTCTCTCCTCTCGTTTCATTTAACTTCCTGTCAACGCCTGGTCCCAGCAAACAATACAAAGACTTACACCATCATATGGAAACAACAAGAGGATTAACTTGCTCAATTTCACTCGTACAGCAGAGCTAAGGTGGAAAATCCTCTTGCATCATCATTGGTTTTGGATTTATTGGGGAAAAGGTGAAATGAGGAAAAACAGGACGTTAAGCAGCCAATCAGGATCCAGATCCTTCTGTTGAATCAACAAGTGAATTCTGGAACTGAAGCTGGGCAGTGATAAAAAGAACCAACGCCTGAAAACCTTGAATCGACCCCTTCAGGTTTTTCTTTACTAAGGAATGTGTTTAATCAGCGTGTCATCACACGGTCACGAACCAATGAGGGGAGAAGAGTTTACTCCAACAGCTGTCAATCAAACTGTCAGTGAAGACGCTAAGGGGAGGAGCCAACGTCAGGTTCTAACAAACAAGTGAGACGCTGCTTGACCCCGAGGACTCCGCCTCACGCTTCCCCTTCGCCTGAACCCGCCCCGAGGAGGAAACCAGGAGAAGGAGATCTATCTGTCGCCCTCATCATCTCTCCCTCTATTTGTCTTCCCTTCATCCTCCCAGTCCCAGCTCTTCAACCTTCCAGTCGTCTTACTCCCCTTCATCATATCCGTCCTCTTCCCTCTCCCCCTCTCCCGTCCATCTGTGACCTTGACTTCCACCACAGGAGACTAACCAGCTGTGTTTGGGCCTCCAGCGTTCCTCGTCTACTTCTGTTTATTGCACACTGTGTGTTTTGAGTGTGTTGTGTGTGTGTGTGTGTGTGTCTGTGTGTGTGCAGAATCAACTGTATATAAGCACACCTAGCAAATAGACAGACAAGCAACAGACGGGGATCTTCGTGTGCATGTCTGTGCATAAAAGTTCAAGATAAATAAATTCACACAAC